>NC_082701.1:1571011-1851011 GCF_949987515.2 Delphinus delphis
TCTTATCCTGTATTTTCTTTTAGCCAGTCCTTCTCATCCTTCAGCTAACTGGGAACATCACTTCTTATATCCTAACTCCTAAGCAAGGTTTTTTTTTCTCCGTTATACGAACCCTTAATACCCTATATTTCTCCTTTGTTCATTGAATTGAATATTCATTAATAGTGATGTATTAATTCATGGTCTTTTCCCCTGCTAGACTGAAAGCTTCCTTGGCGTAGGAACTTGGCGTAGGAACTGGTTGTGATTAGTCCATTGGTATTTCCTCAACCTCCAGAAGGTACCTGGCACATAGTGGGTACTTAACACATTCATGGTAAATGAATTAATGAATGCCACATGGTAGCAGATTAGCAGATGACCGAACTTATTATTACACAAATGTAAGATCATCACTGGAGTCTTTGGAAGAGTCTAGAATGAGGTGGGAGGAAATGGTCAGTGAAATATGGATATATGTTTATAAATAGATAGGTATCTTAAAGCCAACATAAATCCAGGTAACACACTTTTATGTACTTATCAATAGAGTGTTTTATAATCAGTAAAAATTGTTCTGTATTTTATCACATCTCACAGAAAACTTTAATCCTATCTTTAGAAGTTTTTTGCCCCTACCATAGTCATCTTCCTCTTGAAAGAAAAATCTTCTCATGGAGATTTGCTTTTTTCATGGAAAGTATGATGGTAAGGAGGAAAATAAAAGATAATTTATAAATATTAAATACCAATATATATTTTACAAATACATACACATTTCACATACATATAGTTAACATATTATATATACATATATATAAAATACCTTTTAAACATTCTTAGTGATGATCTTACCAAAATGACATGCCCTCTATGAAGCTTTTTACTCTATACCACAATGAATTCCTCTGGTCTTGTTCATAGTATTGTGTTCATATCATTGTGTAGTTTTTATCACATTAAAAACAGTATAGAATCTATCTTCCTTCCATATTGAAAGCAGGGACAGTGTCTTGATTATTTTTGTATTTCTAGCACCAAACTCCAATCCTGGCATACAGGTGTTAAGTAAATGCTTGATGAACATTTTAGCTTTCAAATGTTCTAAAAGTGATTTGATGTGCAAATATTAATGTCATGTAGGAATAAATTATAGTAAGGACCTAGTTGTAACTTCAGTTAATTAACTAAATCAGTGATTTCGTTAAATATATATATTATATATATGTATGTACATACAGATCTAAAGAAATAAAACAACTTTGACTCTGAAGTCAGATGGGCTGGTTTAACTTCTCATTCTGTCATTTACTACATAAACCTGGGTAAATCACTTAGCTCTTCTAAATTTCATTGTGTTCATTTGTGAAAAAAAATAAAAATTTTTATAGTTATAATAATGAAATGAAAGAATATATGAACTGCTCTACACTGTAATAAGCGTAGCAATCACTCAGTGTTTACACTTTTTCACCATTTGCAAGGACATTAAAAATTATGGTTACACTATAAACATCACAGTTTGTAGCAGCATCATTCAGTAAAAGTACTAGAAAATATCTATTGTGACTTTAAAATATATTTCACATAATTTAGAAATCATTTATGAAAAGCAGAAAAATTTCTCTCAGTGATAAATATTACATTTATATTTGGTAAATAAAGAAAAAATTTGCCTACTTAAAATTTGATCTACTTGTGCACAGTGATGAATGTAAGTGAGAATATTTTCCAGCTACTTTGAAATATTGAACTGCCCAGGGACAAGGCATGAATGATGTTTTGAAGGAAATAAATATTTCAGCTTCACATTTCAGCCTTTCTTCTTTATTCCTTTGATCTGGCTTTGGTTTACTTATCATTCTGCTTGAATGACTTCACACTGCCTTTTTCCTCTCCATAGTAACAAGAAGTGGTCTGCACCTATTTCAAAATATTTAGGCCTTGTCATTTCATAGGACGAGCATGTATTTCCTTATTATTTACTGATATATTGCTGCCTGTAAAGTAGGATGAATTGGTGGGTACATATGTAGCTTTGCAAGTATGATGTATAATTTATATATGGAACTTTTAATCAGTACTTTTTAAAATATAGGAAACATAAAAGGAAACAACATTAGATTTGGGATTTATATTGATGTTTAAAGTGTTTAAAGGAATTTTTCTTCTCTGTACACTGAAGCCGTTTTGTCTTTAAGGATCATTGTCTCAGGGTTTTCTTATTTCACTGTAAAAGTTTGAATCGCTTTTTTATTTGCTGAGGTAGAGTTCTTTTAACTTATTAATAGACCCATATTATAGGCAGACCTTAGTTTAGCACAAAATTCTTATGTAAAATTTTAAACTATTAAAATATTTCATTACATTTACCTATATTGCTTTATTTTTCACTTTACACACTAATCTTCTGATCTTCTGACATTGGTTTTCTTATATAGACTCTCACTGCCCCTTTCCCTTTTTTGTATTCCTATAGTATTTACAATTTGTCACAAAATATCCATAATATTACCCTACCATTTGATTTTGGCTTGCATTTTTCTCTTTCCCTAATCAGATTGTAGTTTCTCCAATATAAGAACCATTTCTTACACTTTGTCTAAGTTTTCTGCAGTGTTTCACTGAGTAGCTCTTAGAATTTGCTGCCAGGACCCTTGCCTCAGCTCCTGGAACATGACTAAGTTGGCTGAGAATGTTGGCTAGGAGGTTGATGCCAGGATCAGTTCTTTTGAATCATGATTCAAATCCAGGTGATTTCAAAGGATTTATGGACCTCCTAGCTGACGTCCATATCTTCTTAAGAGATTTTTGGATAGTTGAAGAAGATTCCTCATTCTTATTCATAACTATCATGCTTTAACCAAATACGGTTCTTCAAGACTGGAGTTTGACCCTGGGGCCATACTTTCTGTCCCAGTGGTTCTCAATCAGGTGTGATTTTGCTACTCCAGGGGACATTTGACATGTCTGTAGGCATTTTGGGGTTGTCAGAATTGGGGAAGGGATATTGTCACTGGTATCTAGAGAGGAGAGGCCAGGGATGTTGCTAAGCATATCACAGTGCACAGGACATGTCCCCACAGCAAAGAATTATCTGGCCTGAAATGTCAACATTTTTGTTGTGTTCCCTGGTTTTGTTCTGGTTCCATCTAGATCAGCGGTCCCCAACCTTTTTGGCACCAGGGACTGGCTTCATGGAAGACATTTTTTCCACGGACCAGGGGGGGATGGTTCAGGTGGTAATGCAAGCGATGGGGAGCGACGGGGAGCGGTGGGGAGCAACGGGGAGCGACGGGGAGTGGTGGGGAGCGACGGGGAGTGGTGGGGAGTGATGGGGAGCGACGGGGAGCGGTGGGGAGCGACAGGGAGCGGTGGGGAGCGGTGGGGATCGGTGGGGAGCGACGGGGAGCGACGGGGAGCGATGGGGAGCGGCAGATGAAGCTTTGCTCACTTGCCTGCTGCTCACCTCCTGCTGTGTGGCCCAGTTCCCAATAGGCCGTGGACCACTACCAGTCTGTGGCCCGGGGGTTGGGGATCCCTGATCTAGATGGTATACATTTATCAAAAAGATATTGAATAATTCCATATAAGTAATATGCTAAAGGTATGTGCTATAAATAAGGGGAAGACACTGTTCTGTCCTCACACTCTCCATTCCCCTGGTCTCAAAGAGATCTGATTATCCTGAAAAAGATAAATGTATAAATTAACAGCTGTAATAGTGTATATAAAGTGCTATAGTAGTAGTATATAAAAGGCACTGACAAGGATGAAAGAAGCAGCTAGCAGCTCTATCTGAAGAGCTGACATTTGAGCCCCTAAAGAATGAATAGTAATCTGCGCATCAAAACAACCAAGAAGGGAGCTTCCAGTTCATTTGATGGCCGAGAAAGCTCCAATCAGACTGATCCTCTCACAAACATAAACTCTGTACAAGGTATAAAATACCACTACCTGAAGACCCTGGAGAATGAATAGGCACAAAGAGATAGTGGAAGGCAGTACACACTTGGAAGAAGTGAGGGTGAGCTTCCCACTTTTGTAGCATTTATCTGGCCGCATTTGATGCCATGTGGGACAGCTAGAATTTGGGTAGATAACCTGTCCTCTTAGTGCTTGAAGAACCTGATGAAAGAATGGACAGTTATAACCACTGGCAAACTAAGATGGAGAGACACCCAGGAAATAAGAGAGCCAGAGAAGGGAGCCCAAATTCTTCATGTGATCTCGGTACGTATTTGTGACTGACCCCTGAAACTCCAAATAGCCCAAGTAAGCTAAAAGAGCTGAATTTATATATGAGCTTCTGGGGAGACAGAATTTATAGTTTGAATTCAGCCAAGTTAACTGCCTGCTATAAACAAATAATTAAAATTACCAATCAATACTATTCAGAGGAAAAAAACAGAATCCAGACTCTTTACTATGTATCATTCATAAAGATATAAGCAAAAATTACTTGACATATGAAGAATCAGGATAACACCTGACCTGCTTATTTTCAATTAGGATAACATGGCCTTTTTATTCTCAAAGGAAAATGCAGTCAATCAATGGAGACCACCCTAGGATAAATTAGATACTAGAATTAGTGGATAAAAATGTAAAGTAGCTATTATAATTATTTAAAGAACTTTAAGAAAAATTGGTAGTAATGAATGAAAAGCTAGGAAACCTCAATAGAAAAACAGTGGAAAATACATTTGAAATTTAAAATGTAGACTGAATATAACAACAAAATGGAGATTACAAGAAGAACATGAAGATAAATGAATAGAAATTAGTCAATCTGGGGACAACGAAAAAATGTACTAGAAGAAATATGAGCTGCAGAGACTTGCAGGAAATGACAGTGTATGAAATATATTTAATTTGAGTCACAGAAGCAGAGGGAAGCGAGTAATAGAGCAGAAAAATATTTGAATAACTAATGGCCCCAAATTTTCCAGTTTTCATGAAATACAAAATTATGCTAATTTAAGAAGCTCAATAAAGCCCAAGCAAGGTTAATGGAAACCAGAACAAAACAATAACACTTGTTATTATCTGTCTTTTGATTATAGCCATCTTAGAGGTTGTTTAATGGTACCTCATTGTGATTTTGATTTGCATTTTCTTTCTTTCTTTTTTTTTTTTTTTGCGGTACGCGGGCCTCTCACTGTTGTGTCCTCTCCCGTTGCGGAGCACAGGCTCCGGATGCGCAGGCTCAGCGGCCATGACTCACGGGCCCAGCCGCGCTGCGGCATGTGGGAACTTCCCGGACCGGGGCACGAACCCGTGTCCCCTGCATCGTCAGGCGGACTCTCAACCACTGCGCCACCAGGGAAGCCCAAGATTTGCATTTTCTTGACAGTGATATTGAGTGTCCTTCCATGTGCCTATTGGCTAATTGTATATCTTCTTTGGCGAAGTATCTATTTAGATTCTTCACCTATTTTTATTTATCTTCTTTTTATTGTTATTTTTAATTGAAGTATGTTGTGTTAGTTTCTGGTGTACAACAAAGTAACTCAGATATATATATATGTGTGTGCGTATATACTCTTTTTCATATTTTTTTTCCATTATGGTTTACTATAGGATATTGAGTATAGTTTCCTGTGTTATACAGTAGGACCTGGTTGTTTATCTATTTTAGATATAATAGTTCATATCTGCTAATCCCAAACTCCTAATTTATTCTCCCGACCCCACCCCCTTTCCCCTTTGTCATTTGGTAACCATAAATTTGTTTTCTAAGTCTGTGAGTCTGTGTCTGTTTTGCAGATAACTTCATTTGTATATTTTTTTCGGACTCCACATGTAAGCAGTGTCATATGATATTTGTCTTTCTCTGTCTGAGTTCACTTAGTATGACAATCTCCACGTTCATCCATGTTGCTGCAAATGGCATTATTTCCTTCCTTTTATGGCTGAGTAATATTCCATTGTGTGTGTGTGTGTGTATATATATATATATACGTATATATATATATATATACATATATATATGTATATATATATATATATACGTATATATATATATATATAAGACACATCTTCTTTGTCCATTCATTTGTTGATGGACACTTAGGTTGCTTCCTTGTCTTGGCTGTTGTGAATAGTGCTGCTATGAACATTGGGGTGCATGTATCTTTTCGAATTAGTTTTCTTCTGATACATGCCTGGGAGTGGGATTGCTGGATGTTATGGTAGCTCTATTTTTAGTTTTTTATATAAATTTATTTATTTATTTATTTAGGCTGCTTTGGTCTTCATCACTGTGTGCGGGCTTTCTCTAGTTGCGGCAAGTGGGGGCCACTCTTCACCGCGGTGCGTGACCTTCCCATTGTGGTGGCCTGTCTTGTTGTGGAGCGTGGGCTCTAGGCACGCAGGCTTCAGTAATTGTGCCTTGCAGGCTCAGTAGTTGTGGCTTGTGGGCTCCAGAGTGCAGCCTCAGCAGTTGTGGTGCATGGGCTTCGTTGCTCCGCGGCATGTGAGATCCTCCCAGACCAGGGCTTGAACCCATGTCCCTTGCATTGGCAGGCGGACTCCTAACCACTGTGCCACCAGAGAAGTCCCCTCTATTTTTAGGTTTTAAAGGAACGTCCACACTGTTTTCCATAGTGGCTGCACCAACTTACATTCCCACCAACAGTGTAGGAGGGTTCCCTTTTCTCCACACCCTCTCCAGCATTTATTTTTTGTAGATTTTTTGATGATGGCCATTCTGACCAGTGTGATGTGGTACCTCATTGCAGTTTTGATTTACATTTCTCTAGTAATTAGCGATGTTGAGCATCTTTTCATGTGCTTATTGACCATCTGTATGTCTTCTTTGGAGAAATGTCTGTTTAGGTCTTCTGCTCATCTTTTTATTGGGTTGTTTGCTTTTTGTTATTGAGTTGTATGAGCTGTTTGCATATTTTGGAAATTAAGCCCTTGTCAGTCAGTTGTATAGTTTGCAAATATTTTCTCCCAGTATGTAGGTTGTCTTTTCATTTTGTTTATGGTTTTCTTTGCTGTGCAAAAGCTTATAAGTTTGATTAGGTCCCATTTGTTCATTTTTGCTTTCATTTCTGTTGCCTTGGGAGATTGACCTAAGAAAATACTGATACAATTTATGTCAGAGAATGTTTTGCCTATGTTCTCTTCTAGGAGTTTTATGGTGTCATGTCTTATATTTAAGTCTTTAAGCCATTTTGACTTTATTTTTGTGTATGGTGTGAGGGTGTGTTCTAACTTCATTGATTTGCATGCAACTGTCCAGCTTTCCCAGCACCACTTGCTGAAGAGACTGTCTTTTCTCTATTATATATTTTTGCCTCCTTTGTCATAGATTAATTGACTGTAGGTATGTGGGTTTATTTCTGGGCTTTCTATTCTGTTCCATTGATCCATATGTCTGTTTTTGTGCCAGTACCATGCTGTTTTGATTACGGTAGCTTTGTAGTATTGCCTGAAGTCTGGGCGGGTTATGCCCCCAGCTTTGTTCTTTTTCCTCAGGATTGCTTTGGCAATTCTGGGTCTTTTGTGGTTCCATATAAATTTTAGGATTGTTTGTTCTAGTTCTGTGCAAAATGTCATGGGTAATATGATAGGGATCACGCTAAACCTGTAGATTGCTTTCAGTAGTATGGCTATTTTAACAATATTGATTCCACCTGTTTTTAAATTGTGTTCTTTATCTTTTTATTAGTGATTTATGAGAGTTCTTTATATATTCTTGATACAAGTCTCTTTTCAGATATATGATTTGCAAATATTTTCTCTCATTTTGTGGGTTTTCTTTTCACTTTTTGATAATATCCCTAGCAGGGCAAGTTTTTTAACTTGCTGAAGTCTATTTATCTATATTTCATTTTCTTGTTTATGCTTTTGGTGTTATATCTAAGAAGGCTTTGCTTAGGTCAAGGTCACAAAGACTTACTCCTATATTTTCTTTCTAAGAGTTTTGTGTTTTTAACTCTTACATTGAGGTCTGTGACCCATCTTGAGTTCGTTTTGTGTGTTGTGTAATGAAGGAATTCAACATCACTCTTTTTTGCCCGTGGATGTCCAGTTGTCCCAGCACCATTTGTTGTAAAGACTATTTTATTCCCGCATTGAATTGTCTTGGCATCCTTGCTGAAAATCTACTGATTATCAATGTAAGGATTTATCTCTGGAATCTTAATCCTATTCTATATATGTCAGTCTTTATGCCGGTAGCACACTGTTTTGATTACCCTAACTTTGTAGTAAGTTTTGAAATCAAGAAATGTGAGTCCTTCAACTTTGTTTTATTTCAAGATTGGTTTGCCTGTTCTGGGTACTTTGCATTTCCCTATGAATTTTAGGATCAGCTTGTCAACTTCAGCAAAATGCCATCTGGGATTTTGACAGGGATTGTGTTGAATCTGTTCATCAATTTGAGGAATATTGTCATTTTTTCGATATTAAGACCGCTGTTAATTTCCAATTTTACTGGTATTCCTTTCTAACTCTTGACGTATCTAAATGTTTAGATGTGTCCACAGTGTTTATTGTTTTTAAGAAGAATTTAGCAGAGACCATTAGTCTTAGCAGTCACGTGAAGAAGAGGCAAAAGAAGTGTATTTATTTATCATGCTTAGTGAAGGTATTATTTTTAGTGCCTTTAAAAGCATAGTTGTATCTTAATGTTTTTGACTGACTCACTTTAATCAACTTAAGTACCAATAGCAGCCAGGAATATAGATGATACAGCTGCTTGAAAGTCTTGTCTTCCAGCCCAGCTGGAAGGGGAGTGGAGACACTTCTAGCTGTTTTTCAGACGTGTTTGAAGTTTTTTGTTTTGTTTTGTTTTTCTTGGAGTTTCCAGTGGAGATGCCAAGCTGGCAGCAAACGAAGTCTACTGTAACATGAAGCCTTGTAAATATGTGTTGGATCCCTGCCAACGTTATCAGAAGTGCTGGTGCAGAAATGTGCACAGGGAAGGTTTTCAAATTAAGGTCGGCCTGTACATAGAAATGTTAGCTTTCAAGCTCAAGAAACACTAAATTGTAGTCCATTAGTCTCCTGCATTTTATTGCGTGTTTGGAATAATCGTGTACTTCAGAACATCCTTTAATCTGAACTGGCTTGTGGTTGGATAAGAATGCAGCTTCTTTTGTTCTTTATGCTTTATGTACTCAGACGAGGAAAATTTACTGCATTTTATAAATAAATCAGAGTTAAAAAGCAGATTTTCTTCCCACCTTTTTATCCTCATGGAGGCCCAGCTTTAAGGCCTTTCAGTGATACGTGTATACTTGGCCCCGCAACTAGTTCCACGGAAAAAAATAATCTTCAAAGTCACTTTTTTTTTGCTTCTTACAGGACACGTTATTTGGACTCATGGTAAAAGGAAGTACTGTTCTTACATTAGTGAGGAGCAGACCCTTCTCTTTTTCAAGGGCTGAAAATTTCCACTTCTCTTTCATTACTTTGATAGAAATTAAAATGGATCCCTCATTAAAACGAATATCATCTCTTTATTTAAAATAAGACATATTTTATTTATATTAAGACAGAAGATTTCTAAACATTAGTGGAGCTCAATGTATTTTCACAGTTAAACTGGACAGAAACATTGATACATTGGGTGGTGCCTTCGCCACTCTTTGGTATTTAGCTTTACCACTAAATTAGCTTTGTAGGTGTGGTGGGACTGAAAATGAATTGGAAGGTTTTGGTCATTTCCTTGTGTCTGCTATTTAATATAAAACAATATTTGCTATTTGTAAATCAGGCTAGAAATGATCAGTCAAAAGCAATGTACCTCATTGCACTAGGTTATATTTTAACAAACAGTATTTTTAATATGGTCTCAATATATAGCTGATCATGGGTAAAGCTTATGACTTTGATTTATGTAGTCATAAGTCAATTATAAAGTAAATGAACTAAACTCTTGGTAGGTAAGAATGAGATAATATAGAGAAAATATTTGTCCTATTAAATTGAAACTATTTACAGTAACTAAGTAGCTCAGGTGAATTACTGCACAAAAAATGTAAAACAACTGACTTTCAGCATTTATAGAAAAAGTTGGCATTTCAGCCATACGTTATATATTTTTACAAATTGTGTTAGCAGACTTTTCTCCTGGCTAATTAATGATACGTAATTTTAAATTATACGATTTATAAATTTTTAAAGTTTTCAAATATTGTCCAATGTACTTTCTTTTCTTTTTTTATTTTTTTTGCGGTACGCGGGCCTCTCACTGTTGTGGCCTCTCCCGTTGCGGAGCACAGGCTCCGGACGCGCAGGCTCAGCGGCCATGGCTCACGGGCCCAGCCGCTCCACAGCATGTGGGATCTTCCCGGACCGGGGCACGAACCCGCGTCCCCTGCATCGGCAGGCGGACTCTCAACCACTGCGCCACCAGGGAAGCCCTCTTTTCTATTTATAGACAGACTGAGCAAGCAAAGGTAAACCTTTGAAAACTTGTAATCCTAACTGTGGAATCGTCTTCCCAAGTGTGTTTAGGAGGGCCTCAGAAATTAAAGAGCAACATGGGATGAACTAGCCATGGAGTGTGTGGCAGGGAATTAGCTCTTGGGCCTCCTAACCTTAGCCCCTCGTGGGGACATTTGCATCGACCGCGGCAGCCTTTGCCTCTTCTCCAGCCTCACGGTCCTTTGAATAGAGCATTCTAGGCAACTTTTTCCGGTCAGTTGGGTCCGTCGGTCAGAACAGACGTCCCTCAAACATTTGTAACAACTCTCTATCACATTTGCCAATCTGTATCTAGGCGGTCGTACCCAACATGGTACCTTTTATAAGGGCACTAATCTCATTTTGGGGAGACACGTTCAGACCATAGCATATGGCATCTGGAAAATCAGGAAAGCAGCACAGCAGGGTAGTTAACAGCAGGAGCCTAGAAGCAGACGGCCGGGACTCGAGTCCTGCCTTGACTGTTAGTGATGTGTAGCCTTGGAAATATTCTCTAAGCCCCAGTTTCCTGTTCTGTAAAACTAGAGATATAAAATAGTCTTATACAAGTTGACTGTGAGAATGAAGGAGAGAAGACATATTAAACTAGTTTGCACAGTGCCTAGTACCTGGGTAGAACTCAATAGAAGTCAGTAGTAACTTTCGTGTACTTACAACCTAAAGCCTGCATTTGTTTCTTCTAGCAACACGCAGAGATTTCTCTTCTTTTGTTGGACCCTTTTGACTATTTAATTTTAGTTCAAGGTATAAAGAAATGAGATGGTTATCGGTTCTTTTAGGCAGGTGTACTTACTAGAGAGCAGCAGAATAATTTCAGGCGGCCACGTCGCTCTGTTGCCCTGTCACCCTGCAGGTTAGCTTCTGCCAGATGTGCATGTTAGAGGTATTCTTATGGCACAGTGTTTTTATTTTAATTGAGATATAATTCACATACTATTGAATTCATCCTTTCAAAGTGTACAGTTTAGCAGATTTTAGTATATCCATGAGGATGTGCAACCATCACTACTATCTAATTCCAGAACATCTTCATCATCAACCCCCTCCCAAAACCCCCTGTGTGAGCAGCCACTTCCCATCCCCCCGTCCCATCGGCCCAGGCGACCACTGATCTGCTTCTCCTGTCTCTATTCTGGATATTTCTCCTAGATAGGATCACGCAATATGTGACTTGTGTCTGGCCTTTGCCCCCTGCACACTGTTGTCGAGGTTTGTCCGCGTTGTAGGGTGCATCACAGCTTCATCCCTTTTTTGAGGCTGAGTGACGTTCCATTGCATGGGTGGGCACATTTTGCTTATCCATTCGTTGGGTGATGGAGGTTCCTGGTTGTAAACAGTTTCGTTCTTAGGGAAATCATCAGAAGTACTTGTGTCCTCATCAGAACACATATTATGGGTTTATATCCTTTTTTTCCTGAGGCAAATCATGTTATTGCCAGTTTTTTAAAGGGAAGTTTTATAGAATTTGGATCAAAAAATGGAAATCTGAATTTTATTTTAGAGAGGGTTAAATTTTGTTCTTTGATCCAAGCCAAGTTCCTTTATTTTACATTTTAACTCTGCGGCGTGTCTGAACTTTTCTAGGGAAAAAGAGGAGCAGCTCACCCGTGTGACTGAGGCTCAGCGGCTGCAGGCACAGCAGGCAGATGCAGCGCTGGAGGAGTTCAAGCGGCAGGTGGAGCTGAACTCGGAGAAGGTCTACGCGGAGATGAAAGAGCAGGTGAGAGGCCTCCGCACCATCCGTGTCGAGAGCCCTTCTCTCGGGGGGAAGGTACATTCTGATCTCACGTGTGCCAGCAGCATGTTTACTTGTTCAGAATTAGCGCAGCAGCTGGATCAGGGATTCAGGTGAGAACAAGGTCCTAGGCCTGGCGCGGGAGGACAGGCACCACCGCCAGGGCCTCGAAGGAAGGGGAGGCTCCTCGCGGCCAAGAACAAGAGCCCGGGGGGAGAGGGCTCAGCCCGCAGACCCTCTGCTCCCTACAGGGCGTGTGAAGGGCAGGGCTGGCTCTGTGCCCCTCCTGGGTCGCTGGGTGGGCTCCGGTCGGCAGCTCCTTGGTGACAGTGAGTGGAGAGAGCGGGGTGGACCGGGAGAGGTCCTCCTTCCTCCTTCAGGATTGCCTTGATTCACCCCCAGAGCAGTGCCAGAACGGCCATTTCAAAGTCCTGTCGACAAGTGTGGTCACGGCCAGAATGTGTCAGGCTTTGGAAGCATGGGTCAGTTGACAGGCAAAATCCCATGACCAGTCATTTTCTCCAGAGCAAGGCTTCAAGTTATCCTTGTCTGTGTTTGTTCATGTGCCCTAAACCGTGCTGTATTGATCAGTTACAGCAAATTCTTTTCAAGTGGCAGTTCAGGAGGACAGAGGCTGTCTCCAGTTCTTATACAAGTGGTATGTTTTATAGTTTTGAGAAAAATTTAAAAATTTATAAAAGAATACAGGGAACAAACACCTAGGTACCCATCAGGAAGAATCAACAATTGTCAACACTGTGTATTTAAACTAAAATGTTACAGATGTAGTTTTAGTTTGCTTTGCTATTCATGTCTAATCACATTACTCTCTCCTCTCCTAAGAGAAACCACTATAATTAATTTAGTGTGTATTATTTCATACTTTCATATGCATCTGTAATGTCCATGTGTATTATATGCATGTATTATATATGCATATATTTTATATCTACATATATATGTAGTTTTTATGCTTCCATTTAAAAAGAGGTAAGAACTACAGATTTTGTGTATTAGTCTTGTTTGCTCTTTTACATTGAATATTATATATCTGTGCCCTGTCTGTGTTGATTTAGTGCAGTCCTTTTGACACTGAATGTATTTTATCGTATGAATATACCCTATTTTATTCATCAGCTCCCCTATTCAGGGATATTTAGTTTATTTTCAAGTTTTCTTGATTATAAAGAGTGTTGTAATACTTGCTGTGATTTCATTTTCAGCTGGGGTTATCCTCCTCAGGAGTCCTGAGCACACACTAGTGGCAGAAGCATCTCTATAGAAGGTTTTATGGCAGAGTCCCGTGGGGTTTACGAGTTTGGAACTGTGCTTTCTTGCTATTTTCTCGATTCAGATTGTGCAGATCTGGGTCCTGAGAGCAGGGTCTGAGACCCCCCCTTCTGTCTGTTTTCCCACTCAGTGCCTTGGGCAGAAGCTAGATTCCTGCTGAGAGTTTCTGGGCTGGAAGGTGGGGACTTTCAGTCCCTGCTACACGAATGTGCATCTCTTCCCAGCTCCCTCTGCTATGATCAGAGCCCAGACCCAAGAAAGTATATATGGCCCAAATGTGCAGTGGAGCTGCTGCACAGGAAACTCTTTGATCAGCTTAACATTTACAGGAATACAGAAAATACTGAAGGAGGGGCCCTGGCAAGAAGTGTTAAGTCTACAGTGAAGAAGGCTAAAGGGGGCTCTTGAACGTGCTCAGGCTACCAGTACAGCTTCTGACAAAAGCTGAGACTATGACAGGCACCTCTGGCTCAGTGAATGCACCTTTTGGGGCTGGTGATGTAATGTTAACAGATTACCCAGAATTCACGGGTAAGGAGAAAAACAAGCAAACAACACGGGACTTGTGAAAACATTTTGTAGAACAAGAAAAAGGCGTTTGTATTCAGCAGTCACAGAATAAAAGCATATTTCCGAAAACAGTTTACTGTAAACTTCAGAAAAAGAAAACTCAGAAAAGTAGTACCTTTAATAAGAAGACATGAAAGAGGCCACATATATTAAGTAAAATTAATGTAATTAAACCTGGATACATTCTGGAAAAAGTGTTGAACCTCAAGCATAAAATGAAAATCCACCAAGTTTCTAGGTAGGATGCAGCTGGCAAAGAAATTAGAGAAATAATGGAGGAATGCTTCAGAGTTCTGAAGGAGAAAGGCAGTGACCCAACTGCATGCACAACCAAGGAGTTTTTCATTTGCAAAATAAACAGAAAAACATTTTCTTACTAAGAGCTCACATAATGCATACTGATTATTCCTTTTCTGAAAAAATTATGTCAATTCAGAGATGAAGCGGAAGACATCCCACACATGAGGAAAATATCATACTGAAGGATGAGTAGAGAAAAATGGAATCCAACAAAATGAAGACAAATTTAACTAATTTCTACAAATCTAGTTATAAGATAGAATGCTAACGTTTACCGATTCGTGAAGCAGAAGGTACAGAATATAGAAAATACAAGTGTGATAACAACTTAAATCTAAATCCTTAGGTTATGTTAGTAAAGTTCAAGAAGCAGATGGATAGGGAGAGAGGGAAGTACAGTAACTAACACTCTGCCATGAAAAGGTGAGATTCAAAGGATTCTTAAAATTAGGGAAACGTAGGTTAAAATCCTTTTTAAAGGCATAAACATAAGCATTAATAAAATGAACAAGATTTTACATTCTCAGCAAAATCTTGAGAAGATAAAAGCAAAACTCAAGATATTGCCAAAGGAACAGGAGTAGAAACAGAACAAAATGTCCAAAATAAGATAGAGTGTATAATTGCAGTAATACATTTTAATAGGTTAAAAAAAGGTACTGATTAGCTGACATAAATCTGTATATATGCTATTTATAATAAAGACACAACTAAAAGTTACACAAAAGTTATATGTGGAAAATATATTTTATCACTTGTATTCAGAATAAAAGAAAGAATGTAATATTATCATATAAATAAACATCGATGGATGCAAGTCAATAAGCTGGACAAAGGAATATATTTTTGCATGAGAAAGCCAAGAGTCCTTATGAAAAGGGTGTTAGCAATATATGAAAAAATTGACATAAATAGTCATGGGGTGCTTTAGTAAATTTTTCTCCATATTTGACTGCTCAGGGGGGCAAAACCTAAACAAATAGGAGATCTAAATAGCAGTTTATAAAACAGCTATATTTCTACTTTCTACGCTTCAAGTATGACATATTAAATTCCTACTCCCATGGAGCAGTTACAAAACTCAGTAGACCATAAAGAAACACTCAATATATATCTGAAACTTGACATGACAGAGAGCACGTACTTTTTACCACAGTGCTTAGTAAAACCAGAAATTAAATTTCAATTAAAATTGCTACATTGGACTTCACCAAAATTAAAACCTTTTGTTCTTTGAAAGACACCATTAAAAAACAACAAAGGGAAGTAAGGCAAGCCAGAGAATGGGAGAAAAGATTCACAAATATTTCCAAGAACTTGTATCTAAAGTATAAAAGCAATCCTACAACTCAATAATAAGAAGACAAACAACCCAGCTAAAAATAGGCGAAATATTTGGACACCTCACAGAAGACTAATAAGCACATAAAAAGATGTTCGATATCATCATTCGTCAGGGAAATGCAGATTGAAACCAAAATGAAGTGCCGCTGCGTGCTCACTGGAATGGCTCGAACTGTGCAGACTCGTTGGCAGTGCCCAGTGTCGGTGCAGGGCCACGGGCTCTTCTCCACTGCTGGTGGGAAAACTGCCGAGTTCTTAACCGCTAAAACATCCACCGCCATATGCCAGCCATTCCATTCCTGTGTGTTTAACCAAGAGAAACGAAGCCAGATCCAGACAAAGCCTTGTACACAACAGTTGCCAGCGGCTTTATTCACAAAAGCCTAAAACCTGAGCAACCCGCAGTTCCTCAGAAGTTGAAAGGATAATCAAAATGCAGTACAGACCATGGAATACTACTCAGGAATAAATAGGAACGAACGACTGATACCCTCAACAAAGGATGTGTCTCAACGTCCTGCTGAATGAAAGGAGCTAAAAGCAAAAGAGTACGTAACTGAATGTTGTGCACTCCCTGAATGATGCTAGCATTCCCTAGATAATGTCAAGTTGTTTGTTTTAGAGGATTATCAACCCAGTCTGTTTCAGAGCGGAAGGCCTGTCTCATTTTCTATGGGTGGGTTCCAGTTTCAGTTAAGTTTCCAAGCCTTTGCTCTGCAGGGTTGGGTCTGTTTGTATTGTGCCACTCAGGAGTGAGTCTAGACTTGGGTGGTGACTTAAATCACCACCCAGTAACGCCAGGCACTCATGGGACATTCCCCAGGGTAGACCGTATGTTTGGCCACTAAACAATTCTCAACAAATTTTAAAACGACTAAAATCACACAAAATGTGTTCTTTGACCCCAATGGTAATAAATTAGAAATAATAAGAAATCTGGGAAATCCGCATATATTTGGAAATTAAATAACACACATGAATAACTCATGGATCAAAGAAGATACTACAAGGAAAATAAGAAAATATTTTGAACTGAATTAAACTAAAAATATGGTATATTAAAATTTATGGAATGCAGCTAGTGCAGTACCTAGAGAAAAGTTTGTAGCTTTAAACATCTAACTCCAAAAGGAAGGTTCTCAAATCAGTAACCTAAACTTCATCTTCAGAAACCAGAAAAAGAAAAGCAAGCTTCTGCTCAAGGAAGCAGAAGAAAGGAAATAATAGATAATTTTATATACATGCAGAAAGCAAAGAAAACAGTAAAATAGAGAAAACCAAGAAGAGATAGAAAGTCCAAATTGTCTTATAATAGATGATGATATTTAATTAGAAAATTGAGGAGGAAGGTACACGTAACCAGTTCATTCTCTAAGGCCAGTAGGACTCTAATCACAGCCAAAGATGCTGCAGAGCTAGAGTAGTATCTGTGATCACTGTAGACACGAAAACCCTTAATGATATTTTAGTAAACTGAATCTGGAAACTTATAAAGATGATTATTCACCAGGACCAAGTAGGATTTATCCCAGGAATCCAAGGTTCTTTTAACATTCAAAAATCAATATCGTACAGCATATTAATAGAATAAAAGACAAAGCCACACGATCGTCCCAACAGAGGCAGAAAAAGCGTTGGAAAAAGTTCAGCATCATTTATGATTTTTAAAAAATTCTTGGCAAGTTAGGACTAGAAGCAAATGTACTCACCCTAATAAGGTGCATCTATGAGAACCCTGAGCAAATATGCTTAATGTTGAAAGACTTAATGCTCTTCCTCCTAAGAAGAGGGAAAAGACGTCTGCTTTTGTGACTTCTGTTTAACATTGTATTGGAGACTCTAGCCAGCCTCTAACAGGGCCAACAAAAACCCCCCAAAACCCCAAACAAACAAACAAAACCCCAAAAGACATACAGATTGGAAAGGAAGAACTACCAATGTCTTTAGATGACATGATTCTGTATGGTCAAAATCCATAAAAGAAGTACTAGAACTAATAAATGATTTAAACAAGTTTGCAGGGTACGAGATCAACATACAAAATTCAGTCATGCTTCAATATACTAGTAATGAAATACCTGAAAATGAAATTAAGAAAACAATTTAATTTACAAAAGCATCCAAAAGAATAAAATATTTCCAAATAAACTAATGAAACAACGTGAAGACTTATGCATTGAAAACTATAAAAGATTGCCGAGAGAAATTTTAAACGATGTAAAGAGAGCTATTCTGTGTTAATAGGTTGTAAAACTCAGTATTGTCAAGATGAAAGTTCTCCACAAATTGATGTATAAATTCAATGTAATTACTGTAAAAAATCTCAATACATTTTTTGGGTAAAAATTGGCAATAAGAAATGTTTATTTTCACTAGTAAATTTGTTAAAAGTAAGTTAGAATAGCACTGAGCTGTTTTCCAACTAACACATAGGTAGAAATCCATGAAGGCCTGTGGACATGGGCAGTGACACACATTTCAGGAGGAAGAGTAAAGATGTGTAACCTTTCTGGAGGATTGGTTTAACATTGTGCTTATGATTTACCTGTTCTACTTCTAGGACTTTATTTTTCAGGACTCCAAGGTTTGCAAGATACGTGTTCAAGGATGTTTGTTGTGATGTTATTTATTAATGGTAAAAAATTAGAAACTATACGTCAAAAAAGTTAGAAAGAATGTGAAAACTGATAATCTTTTTTTAAAAGATAAAAACTGAAGTCTCAGAGTTGTGTGGCAGAACGGAAAGCCCTGGAGAGAATGTGATCTTGGGAACCATGAAATGAAGAACCCTAGCCAGCCGCAAAGTGAGACTGCCGTAACATGAGGCAAGCCAGGGATGAGAGACAGTATCTGTGCAGTTGATTCTGCAACTACCCTTCCAGTCGGTCCACCCTCACGTCTGACTGCTCTGCTCTGTGCAGGGTCATAGTCTGTCTGTCTTCCTTCACCAGCTCTGCCCACCCATTTGACTCTCCCATTTCTTGACCTTAAAAGAGTCCATGTGTTCCTACCATGGAGGTGTCACATCACTGTGGACTGGTTAGATGATCCGATGGAGGACCCTCTTTGGTGCACGCCTCTAGGGTCCCCTTCACCCCCAGCATACCCCACACCTGTGTCCTGTCTTTGTCAGCAGTCCTCACTGATCTGTCCAGGGGTGCTAGATTCAGACTCAGTGAAAACTGATAGTGATGGCAACTGACAAGCAGGAAATGTTTTGATTGCTTTCTGTTGGAGAAAAGTTCTTCTGTGGTTTCAGTCATAAATAGTTTTGCCAAGTGAAGTTGAGTTTCTGAAATAAAGTACCTTTGGTGTGAGTATAATAATAAGGAACCCCATTTATAATGGAATTCTTATAGCCAGGCTCATTTGCAAATAGAGTAATTCTCACATGGCAAATTTGAACAGACATGAAATAAAATGTATATGTCAAAACATGATAAATTAGATATCTTCTATTCCAGATTGTCAGTTGATCAAAAAGTGTGGATCTGGGCTTCCCTGGTGGCGCAGTGGTTGAGAGTCCCCCTGCCGATGCAGGGGACACGGGTTCGTGCCCCTGTCCGGGAAGATCCCACTTGCTGTGGAGCGGCTGGGCCCGTGAGCCATGGCCGCTGAGCCCGTGTGTCCGGAGCCTGTGCTCCGCGGATCTGATATAGCTCAAATTCTAAAAGAAAATCACTCAGCAGATTTAGTATTTGGAGAATCATAATGTTTTCAGATTTTTCCATAGTCCATATTTTCCTTTTTTATTGTTGTTTTGAACTGCTCTTTTCTCTTCTTACTGAAATCTTTTGTGTAAAAGCCAGCAGAGCTTAGGGCATCTTTTTCCATTTGGAAACAGCTGCAGATAGAAGACAACAGGAATTTGAATTAAAAAATAAAAGCTTTGAGTTTGTTTTTGAAAGTGAATTGCTGTTTGAAAAATGAGGCCCATGAGAGAAAATGAAACAGACTTAAACTTTTAAAAAAAATTGCTTCACACTGTTTCTTTCACTTTGAAGAACTTTTTATCTCATTTAGGATTGCTTAAATAACCTAATTTTTACTCCAATGGTGAAATCCATTATATGTGTTAGCTGTCAGCAATTAGTTGTGTAAAGTATACATATTTTAATTGCGAAAGTGTATTACTCTGTTAGAATTATTTCTGTATATATGTATATAGTTGTATTTTTTAAAGAAATAGTGTTCTATATTTACCTATTCTCTGTGAAACAAATAAATGACTGAAAAAGACAGCTATGTTTTTTGAAGTGTTGGCAGCAATTATAAAGTGAAACTTTTTCATCTTGAAAACCGACTGAATGAATGTCAGATAACTACTTCCTCCTGGGGCTTCCACTAACCACTTGACTTTTCTAGTTAATTTTTCTCCCCTTGAAAATTCATCCTCATTAACTGGTATTTTCTGCTAATATCTGGCTTTAAATTCTGTTCCTTTTTCTTTGCAGCCGTCAGCTACATATTAGCTTTATACTTGGAAAACCCAGTGGTTTGCCTTGAAAACAAAATTCAGAAACACTGCTGTTGACTAGTGAGGTTGCTTCTGGTTGCTAGTACATTTGAAACTGATTAGCAGTTTCTTACATTCTTAGGGATTATAAGTTTAGCTCATCATCTCATTATTGCTGTTGAATTAATGAAAAAATTCTCAAGGTACAAGGAAGGAAGAATGCCATCTGAATATATTTGTGCCTCTATAAATGTAGATGGATAACAAACAGACTTAGAGAGAGAAAGACGCATTGTACAGACCACTCATCGTGACTTGTACCTTCCTCCTCTTGTCCTTTAAGGGTCATGCTGGCTCATGTAATTTTTTTTTTTAATTTATTTATTTGTTTTATATTTTAGTTTTGGCTGTGTTGGGTCTTCGTTGCTGCACGCGGCCTTTCTCTAGTTGCTGTGAGCGGGGGCTACTCTTCGCTGTGGTGGTCGGGCTTCTCATTGTCGGGGCTTCTCTTGTTGTGGAGCACGGGCTCTAGGCGCGTGGGCTTCAGTAGCTGTGGCTCGCGGGCTCTAGAACGCAGGCTCGGTAGTTGTGGTGCACGGGCTTAGTTGCTCCACAGCATGTGGGATCTTCCCGGGCCAGGGATCGAACCCGTGTCCCCTGCACTGGCAGGCGGATTCTTAACCACTGCGCCACCAGGGAAGTCCAGGCTCATGTAATGTTAAATGAGTCTTTTTTAGACCAGTTTTAAGGTAAAGATCCAATATAAATAGAAGCATTTTCTCTCAGGTTTTTAAAATAATTAATTAATTAATTATTTTTGGCTGTGTCGTGTCTTAGTTGCGTCATGCGGGCTCTTACTTTGTGGTGCCCGGGCTTCTCTAGTTGTGGTGTGTGGGATCCAGAGCACTTGGGCTCTGTAGTTTGCGGCATGCGGGCTCTCTAGTTGAGGCGTGCGGGCTCAGTAGTTGTGGTGCATGGGCTTAGTTGCCCCACGGCATGTGGGATCTTAGTTCCCCTACCAGGGATCGAACCCACGTCCCCTGCATTGGAAGGCGGATTCTTTACCGCTGGACCACCAGGGAAGTCCCCTCTCTCAGTTACTTTTTGATGATAATGGAGAAATCTGTCTACCATTTTAACATTTGAAATTTTGTCTTTAAATGAGATTAGGTAGCAGAGGTAAAATTCTAGAACTATATTTAAATATTTCAATAGAGCCTATTGTGCTAATTAATCAATTCCAAATGACAACATCCAAGGACTATGTATAAATACTTGGCTTTGAAAAACAAAATTAAACAAAAAATCAAACAAATAATTAAAAGAATCTTTAACTCTCATCCTTAAATGCTTAGTAGAGTAGTAAGTGAAACTTTTCCTAATAATATTCATCAAATCTCTTTTGCAGAAGAAAAATAAGCCAAAAAAAGTCTACTGAGAACATTGGACCAGGAAATATGTCATTCTTTTTATAATTGGCTGATGTGAAGGATTATTAATTGTGAAAACAGTAGCATTATTATTTTTTAATATTTCAAACTGTTTTATTGACTTATTGGCCAAGGATTTAACAGACCTGATTTCTTCTTTCATTCATTTATAAAAAATTTATGAATACTTGCTCTATATCAGCCATTGTTGTAGATTCTTGGAATTCAGAGACTATTAAGCCGCGTTTGTGGTCTGTGCGATAGACTGATGCGTAGCTGTGTGGTCGTAATTGGCGGCGTAGCTAGTGGAATTAATAGGTCGTTCGAGGAACTCAGAGGAGGCACGTCTAAGGTAGCCCAGTAGATTATGCGCTGATCTGCAATTGTGGCATCTTTGTGTAACAATGAATTTCTCAAATGTTTCCTGTTAAAATGTAATTGGTAGTGAATTTAGCAAGGCTTCTAAATATAAGGTCAGATATACAATTCAATTTTATTTCTATATATTAGCAACCAACAGATAGAAGATAAACTTTGAAAAAGATACCGTGGTACCAGAAAGCTTCTCTTACCTAAGAATAAATGCAAGGCCCCTGTTTTGAAGACTAGGAAACATTACTGAGAGGAACCAAAGAAGACCTGAACAAGTTGAGGGATATATCACGTGTATGGATTCAAAGACTCAATGTTATAAAAATGTCAGTTCTCCCCAAATTAATCTATAGAATCAACACAATTCTAAAAATCAAAACGTAGCAGTGCTTTTTGGGGGGAGGAGTGAGGGAAACTGGCGAGCCGATTCTAAAATGGATATGAAAATAGAGAGGGCTCAGAACACCTATGGCAACCTTATACGACCAGATATTGAGACTAATATTAAGCTATAGTAATTAATACAGTGTGGTTTTGGCACAAGGATGACCAGTGTTTTACAGGAAAGAGACCAAAAAGTGGACTCACACATATATGATCAATCTGATTCATGTGAAAGGAAGTATTGCAGTACAGCAGGGAAAGAAGGGTCATTTCAGTAAATGCCGCTGTGTCAGCTGGATAGCCACATGGAAAAAGAATCCTGCCCCTTATTATATCCCATCGCAAAATTAATTCCAGGATTGTAGATACACAAGTGATAGGTAGAACAATAAAATTTTCAGAAGAAAATGTAGGAGCTCGGTGAAGATTTTCTGAATAGGAAACAAAAAGTGATAAAAAACAAAATGTTGTTAAATTTAAATTCATTAAAATTAAAAACTTCTGTTAATCAAAAGAGACCAGTAGATAATATAAGAGCGAACTCAGAGTGGGAAAAGATATTTGCAGTTCAGATATTGAACAAGAAAATTCATACCCAGAATTGATAAAGAACTCCTACTAATCAATAAGAAAAGGATAGGCACCACGCATGTGTTAATTAATTTTCTCTGTTAAGGATATTAGTTTCTACTGAGTCTTCAGCCAAGCACAGAAATAATTATTTATCTGTCTTTCTGCCATTTATGTCTGTCTATCTATCTCTCTCTCTATATATATGAAAATATTTGAAGGACAATTTCTTATAGTTTAGCTAAATATGCATTAACTACAGCAGAATACACTTTGAATTGTACATCTCTGTAGAATTGTATAATTGTCTCATATGAATTATGCTGTCAAATGACTCAGAACATAACACAAGAGTACTTCACTACAGGAAGAACAGTAACGCATTGTGACCACATTTGACAGAGTGCGCCAGGTCTTGGCCCAGTGCCCACTCCCGCTTTCTGAGTAATACAGCACAGCCCTGATTTTATTTAGGGCAACATTAGACACAGTTTTAAAACTGCAGTCTCTTACCTTGCAGGTGGAGTTTGGCTTTTAATGTAGCTCTAGTGAATGCGATGCAAACAGCATAATTAATTTGCTTTTGACAGGAACTTGCAGGAAAGCCCCTTAAAAGGGTTTCCACTCAGCAAATATGAACCCTGTGCCCTTGTCCCGTCACCCTTTGCTCTTCCTCTCCCAGGTGTTCAGAGCTGCAGAAGCCATCCTGCAACCATTCTGGAAGCTGAATCACAGAGACCTTCACTCTGACATCTTTGAACTGCCGATGTCGCAGCCTATTTCTGAATGTTTTGTTACCCGAGGAAAACATAAAGGGCCCGTGTTGCTTAAGCTCTGGAGGCTTAGGTGTTTTCTCACATGCAGCTCAAGTAATGCTGGAGGCGCCGTCTAAGGAAAAGCCAACGCCCTTGTTTACCTCTCTCTATTACCTGCAAACATTAGACATTCACAGAAATACACCCCAAGCCCTTTTCTGCTCCTAATTTGATCTTCAAGTTCCATCTTGGATTTTTTTGGAAGCCAGAGTTACACAGTGAAGGATTGGATTTGTTGTTTTTTTTTTTTTCCTTACCCTTGAAGTTAAATGGAATATGGAATGATGTGTGATTAAGCAGAATCTTTTGTATCTACGGCGACTGAGAACGCTGCGTTTCTACGCAGACTTCAAGTATTTTACAAGACTTGTTTTTACATTTTTTTGGTTAAATTGTGGAAGGAGAATGGAGTGGGGTCTTGCATTTTCGGTCAGTATAAAATAACATTTTCTTACAGCAGCTATTATTTACTTTGAATTTTTCTTAATGTTTAGGTATAAAAGGTCTTTCATGTGCTTTAAATTGTTTTCTATTTTGATTATAGAAGATAATTCAATTTTTTGAAGGAAGACATCCTACTTTTTACGAATGTTGAGTACACAAAGCTCTTCATTACATTAAAAATATTTTAATAATTATTATTTATTTTGAATATTACGTCTGTGCTGAAGTAGAATAAGAACCAAAAATCAATTTCATATGAAGATCTGTCTTAAAAGTACTGAAGAAACCAGGTCTTGCCTCCTTGGTTTACCTTCTCTTGTTTTCTTTCTCTCCTGCTTTTGCCTACCCTCCATTCATCCTTAAGAATTTAATTCATGTTTATTCTGCGTTCTGTGGCAATTAGTTAATAATTAAGATACAAAAGAATTATAAGCTGTAGTTTCTTTTATTTGGGAGCTCAGGATCTAGATGAATAAACAAAGCGCACAGATTTGAAACACGCCCACACTCTAGAGAAACATACAGTGTGCCAGGAAAATGAAGGTGTTAGGTCCTCGAGCACAGAGAGAAGGGAGATGCTGATGCCAGTTGGCGGATCAGAGAACACCACAGAGAGGAGAGGAGGCTTGAGTCAACCTTGAAGATGGGTTGTTGGATGAGGAAAAATACAGAGGGGTTTTCAGATAGTGTGGGGAGCGAGGGCGAACCCAGAACAGCCACGGGAATCAGAGTGTGTAGGGGCGGAGCCTGCCGAGGACAGATCAAGGGGCCCTCGGGTGGAGGTCTAGTGTGAAAAGCACTGAAGGAGAGAGAGCCTTGAAATCCACGTCTTGAGGTAGAAATGGAAGAAAACAACGCGGGCTCGGCTGTGCTTCCTTTAGAAATCCTTTGACAGATTTGAGCACGAGACTGATGGCCGACGGGGTTGGTCATCTTAGAACTCTGATCACTGAATTTAGAAGCTGATGACTTGGTATTATCAAGGTTGCAGTCTTTGGCATTTACAAAGAGATACTTAGGTACTAAATATCATGCCATAATCTAGAACTCCAGCCTTCCGTGTAAGAACCAGAAATGGTTACATAGCAGATTCGTGGGCAGGAATATGCCTTTTGTTCTCATCCAGTGAAACTGGCTGCTTCTTGCTGAACAGCTCTGCTCCTCAAACCTTAAAGTTTAACTGTGTCTGAATAAATGTATTTGAATGGTGTTTTTACCCCAAAAATCTAACACGAAAAACTGAAGGGAGCCTTTTCATGGTTTATTTCCTCATGTTTTATCTAATCTTAGCACCTACCAAAAGGTAGCCTGCAAGAGGACATTGTGTGCAAGTTGAAAAGAAGAAAAATCTCAGCGTATCAGCAAAGCAGAGCAAGAAGTGATACAAAGTAGCCGGTGACAGAATGGTTGTCACAGGAACTGACAGGTGCTTCAGAAAAATGAGTTTTCAAAATTAAACTGGGGTAGAAAGACAAGCGTAATCTTGCACCACTTTGAATGGAAGGCACCATTTCCACGCCACCCAGCTGAATAGCTTTCTCATTACACAAGGACCTCTCTTGCCTGTCGCATGTAAAAGAGCAAGGAAAATAACACATCGTCTATCTCATTTTCTAAGTGACAGAAAACATTAGATTCGACACTTCATTTTATATGTGTTACAAAGAATTTGGCCCTATTAAATGTTGAAAATTGTCTTTTTTTTTGAAAATTGTTCAGCAAACTTCAAACCAAGTTTGGTGCACTGTGTCTTTTGGGGGTTTTTGTTTGTTTGTTTGTTTTCATTTGATTAGTATTTATTGAGTCCCCATGTGCTCCAAACAGTGTGCTGAATGGTTGGGATGCATGAGTCAACGTGGAGTTACATCCCCCTGGGGGAGACAGACATTGCAAACAACCCTAATGAATAAGTAAATTATATAGTATACCTGAAGATGTTATCTCCTGTGGTTAAAAAAAATCATTAAAGCAAGGAAGGGCGGCTGGGAGGGCTGCAAATTAAAATAGGGTGGTCAGGGAAGCCTCAGTACAAAGGTAACATTTAAGCAGAACTTGAAGCCTTTGAAAAACAAGCAACATAAATGTTGGTGGGGGGCTTCTAGACCCAAGATGAGAGCTTTGCTGACACGTTTTAGGCCTAGCAAGGAGGCCGGTGGGCTGGCGTATGGTGGTGATGGGGGCCCTAGAGTTGAGCCGAGAGAGGTACTGGGATTGGATCATAGACTGTGGTCCTTTCTTTGACTTTGACTTTTTTTTTAAGTAACAGCTTTATTGAGGTATAATTCACATACCAACAGTTCACTCGTTGTAAGTGTACAATTCAGTGTTTTTTAAAATATATTCACAGAATCGTGCAACCATCATCACGAACAATTTTAGAAAGTTTCCATCACCCCACAAGAAACCCCATACCCTCCCAAACCCCTTTCACCCTAGGCAATCCCTAGTCTACTTTCTGTTTCTATGGATTTGACTCTTCTGAAAATTGAACACAAATGGGATAACACAGTACATGGTCTTTTCTGACTGCCTTCTTTCACTTTGATTTCAAGGTTCATCCATGTTGAAACGTGCATTAGTACTTCATCCCTTTTTATGGCTGAATAATGTTTCATTGTATGAATAGGCCACATCTTGTTTATTCATCAGTTGATGGACATCTGGGTTGTTTCCTCTTTTTGGCAGTTATGAATAATGCTGCTATGAATATTTGTGTATAGGTTTCTTTAGTATGGATGTATGTTTTCATTTCTCACCTTGGAGCGGAATTCCTGGATCGTATGGAATTCATGTGGGTTCCTGTGGTTCATCTCTAAGTTTAATCTTTTGAGGAGCTGTCAGACTGTCTTCCAAAGTGGCTACCTCACTTTACATTCCCACCAGCAGCGTACGAGGGTTCTCATTTCTCCACATCTTCAGCAACACTTGTTATTATCTGTATTCTTGATTATAGCCATCTTAGTGGGTGTGCAGTGGTATGTCGCTGTTTTAATACGAAATTGCCTGATGACTGTGATGTTGAGCATCTTTTCATATGCTCGTGGCCATTTGTGTATCTTCTTTGGAGACATGTCTTTCCAGTTCCTTTGCCCAATATAAAATCAGGTTTAATTGCCCGTTTATTATTGAGTTGTAAGAGTTCTTTACATATTTTAGATGCAAGTCACTTTTCAGAGAGATGGTTTGCAAATATTTTCTCCTGTTCAGCACATAACAAGGGCTTAATAAAATCTTGTTGAATAAGTATTTGGATGTTCAAAATTATATTTCCATCACAGTGTCATTGTAGCTTTAGAGTTTAGTCAATTGTATACCAATTATAGTTTCCCTGACTTAAAACTGTTAAAACCTGTCAAAATAAATGGACATATCCTTCATTATTTTATCTTTAAATTCAGCGTTACGATTGGTGAGGTGTTGAAAATCTGTCATTTTAATGATGGACAAGTGACAAAAATATGGAATACAATTTGTCATTTAAAAATTTAATATTTGACTTTTAAATTTTATAGATGGGAAAAGTGGAAGCCGATCTAACTAGATCCAAGTCTCTTCGTGAGAAACAGTCGAAGGAGTTTCTGTGGCAGCTGGAGGACGTCAAGCAAAGATACGAGCAGCAGGTCGGTCCTTCCTCTGACGGCTGCCTTTGATTCTCTCACGTGCATATACGCTCTCTTCTAAATATCTCTTTATGTCACAAAACCTCTGCACAACGAAAATACTTATAAGAACATTATTACCAATATATTTGAAATGTTTAAAATAATGGTTGTTTCACTGGAATCTAGAAACAGAGAACTTTAACTCTCCGCTGAAGTCTGTTCTGACAGTTGACTAAACTGAACGTTTAATTGAAACATTTATTGTGGTTCTTGAGTTCTCCTCCTGTCAGAGCACAAGTTTGACTTATTTATTTAAGAAATAGTTTGGGGCACCTACTGTGGCCCAGGTGCTGTCACTGACCCCGGGCAGAGCGGTAAGCAGGGCCGACAGGGTTCTTTCCTCACAGAGCTTGGATTTTGGTGGGCAGCCAGTCCATCAGTTAAAAATGAGATAATTTCAAAGAGTGAGTTGGGAAGAAGGAAAGAGGGAGTGTGCATAGACTTTGCCAGGCGGCGGGCGGAAGGGCCTGACGGGCGCGGACAGGTGGGCAGGGGCCTGGTGCTGAGAGCCCTGGCGACGGGAGGGGCCGCGAGAAGGCTCTGGAGGAAGGGGGGCCAGGCTGGAGGGATGGCAGGTTCAACGATGCTGCGGTGGCAGCGGCGGGGGCTGTTCGGGGAGCGAATGACACTTGGGCTGGATTGGCCGGAGCACCGAGGGGAAGGGTCCGGCTGGGACCAGGACGCGGGGGCAGCAAAAGGAGTTTAATTCTGTGTTCAGTACCCTGCCTCTTGTTTATTAATAAAAAAGGCTTTATCTTTATCTTTTTAAAAATATATCCCTGCAGACTCTCGGAATAGTCAAGGCAGCTATTAATTTTTACTTGTTTGTCTAATTTGCTTGCCTTGTTTCCTTAACATCTAGAAAAATATTGATTAGCTTAGTCACTCAGTTAAAATTGTTTCCTAGACAGTATTTGAACCTTTTTGTTCTAGAAACCTGAATAACTTTTTCTTTCATTATTTTATTTTTAATCCCTTATTAAGTGGGTCCTTCATCTGCAGTTGCTATAGAAATATTTTCGCATGTGCAAGATGATATATGCTCATGGAAGATTATTTGAAATAATGAAAAAAAGTTATAAATAAAGCCAATGATTAAATTATTGTAAATCTATACTATGGAATGCTGTGTACTCCTTGAAAAGATTGATATAAATTTGTAGGAACCAACAGACACAGATTTCTAAGACACAGTGTTAAGGGGGAAATAAAGCACATGACAGAACAATTGTTATATTATGATCCTATGTATGGAAAATTAAAATATATGTGTCTGTATCATACAGCTAGGTATGTTAGTTTAGCTTTAAAATTCTAGAAGATTACACATGTCTGTAGAATGGGCATGAAATAATAGGTTAGATTATGATAAATTGACACTTTCACTGTATGCTTTAAATAGACTTTTTTACTTAAAATTTCACAAAGAGCATATGTCATGCATTACTTGCATAGTTAAAATATGAAAGTTATGAATGTAAAGAAACAATAGAATAGAATAAATGTAGAACATTTATATTATATCTGTAGTATTTTAAGTGGGTAATAAATTTGGATTAATGCAAAAAATCATTCAAGCAATTACACATAAAATTGTATATACATAAAATTACATAAGAGATGAAAATCCTAAAAGATAAGAAAAGACAGAAGAAAGAGCACTAGCAGATTATTTCAGAAATACCAGAAATATATGGGTAACTTCAGATTTTCTAACTCCAAAACCCAGTGCAATAGAATTATTTTCTCAGAATCTTCTTTAAACAATGGTGTGAGAATGAAGTATCTAATTTCTGATTAATAGATGATGGCAGTGAAAGTCATTCTGACATACACCAACTTAAAAACATGTATTTCCACTGACATACACTTTCTTTAAATAGTCGTGGAAGACGTTTTCCGGACCTTTAGTACTGGAGTGGAGGTTGCTTGGGAAACTAGCTTTAGAAACTAGGCATAGAAACTTACATAAGAAGTGGAGCCCACAAGTAGGAAGAGGTGGGGGTCAGAGGGAAACTGAGGGAATAATTCATCAAATATAAATAATATTTAACGAGGCTTGTTAACAAGATACAGTGTATAACCGAGGCGACTTTTGGATTAAAAACTGTATAGACGCACTAATAAAAACAAGAAAAATGTCAGCTTCTCCATGTAAACTGATGAAGGAACAGGGGAGAGAAGGAAACCAAGTTTTAAACTCTTTCTAGGACACCTGTGCTCATCAGAAGCTATTGTATGGCAGGGTGAGTGTGTGTAAGGGGTTGAAAAGTTCTCTGAGTGTTTTTAAAATTCTGTTTTCATTTTGATGATAACCATGTGGGTGACAAGTTTATAACCAAGTGTGGCCAGGTCACTGCAGGGCCTGATTTGCATTTATTCTGTGATCATTTTGGCACAGCTCTGACTTTTTAAAGTCGGATGTAACAAGTAAAACCACTGAGGAAAATGAACATTTGACTAAATATAAATTATTTTAAGTTAAAGAAATAACATTTGCCACAAATATCGTAGACAGAGTGATTCCCTTTGTCAAATTAATAAATGTATAACCAATAAAAATAATTAGCATATAAAGTAATTAGCATAAATTTTAACAAAATCATTAATGCTCCAAAGGAAAAGAAACATATATGAAATAAATTGAGTGAACGACCATGTAGAAACATCTTCAGCCTTGGTGTTAAGAAAAATGCAAATTAGAATAGCGATGTACCGTCTAAAGCTGGCCAAGGTTTAGTAAAACTGGTACTTTCGTCTGTTGCTGGCGTTATAAATTAATGTAGCCCGAAGGACTTTGGCAGTATCTACCAAGAGTCATAAAATTTGTTTACCTCTTCTGGCCAATTATCCTTAACCTTGAAAATCGGACAGAATTATTCAAACAATGATGTTATTTATTTTTCAGATGGTGGAATAATTATTTTTCAGATGTTGGAATCGTGGTCGATTCTTTTCTCACATGCTCTACTTTCCACATTGTGTCTTTCTAACGTGACAGTCGCTTTTTTAGTGTAAAAGTAAATTTATATAAGCTCGTTTGAAGGAATGTTAAGCTTTGTAGGCTTTTCTCTGGGTGATAGATTTAAAACTGTACCAAATTTTTGTCTTTTAAGTCTTGATCAAAAATACTTAATAAGGAAAACATTAATTCTTTAAAGAATTCATACTATTAGTAGAAACCATACACTATTGCATCCATTTTTCTGTGTTTCATTTTCATGAGAAAGAGAGAAATGATATAAATGTTATACAAGTGTATAATAGGAATTTTTTTAAAACCACACAAAGATCTCTGAGGTCAGTGCAGATTTCACCTGCTTTTATCCTTCCTATGTCTGTAGGCCTCTTCACTGGAGTCCATGCTGAGAGTGAAGATCCCAGGCAGTAACTTGTAGAGGAAAGATAAAAGCAGGAATATGAGCTAGTAGGTTTTAGGGGAATATTTTTTGATGTGATAATATACAAACTTTTTAAAACCTTTTTTTTTTAAGCAGAAAATTCTATTAACTGGAGCAGCATTGCCCCGGCCACTCCAGATTGTTGGGGTTTTTACTGTGAACGCTTATCACGAGGAAAGATAGGCATATGGGAGCAGGTCCCTATGAGCCAGCTCGAGCGAGCTCACTGAAAGGGAAGCCGATTAAACTGAGCTTATTCCCTTCTTTGGGCAGACTGGCCAGGCTGGTAGATAAGGAAAGAGGAGTAGATGTGATAGATTTGGACTTCACTGAGCCGTCTGGCAAAGTCCTTCTTGAAGGCCGAATAGGAAATATGGTTTAGCCATTGGTTCATTTATGGGGTTAAGGGAGAGTTCAAAGGGCCATCTCTGAATGACGATTGACACCCTAAGTGAGATTTCTGTGTGTCACACTGGGTAATGATATAAGAGGTTAGTTTCTTGCTTCCTTGGAGTTCAGAGGAGTAGTTAACATGCGGGATATGAAAATCAGTTTTCTGAAGCTTTAAACAGATGAAATTAAGAAGATTAAGTTTATTGGGATTGAATATAAAATTCCGTGCTTTGGTTCAGAAAATCATCTGCAGAAAGTATGCGGTGGGGGAGATGTAAGGTTGTCTAGGCTGGGGGGGGGGGGCGACAAGCAAGACAGGAAGAACCCCCTGGGGCGATGGATCCTGGAGGGTAAAAGGTACGGCCTCCTTCTGTTGTTTTCCCATCAGGTCGTATGAGGAGTCAGTCAGTTCTGGTCGCCACATTTTAAGTAGGACGCTGACAAACTCAAACATGTTCAAAGCAGAGTTTCCAGAATACGGGAACGTTTGGGTCTAAGTCAGAGGGAATATATCAAGGAATAAGGGTGTTTTGCCAAGAGAAGACAAGACTGAGGAGGGTTGCATATCTATCTTTAACTCCAAGGTCTGGAACAGAGGAGATTTTATGATTGGTTTGTGTAATAACAGTCGTGATAGCCACCAGTCAGGAGGTCATACGCTGAGCCGGGTACCGTTTCCACCTGCTTTAGGTGACTTCAGCCACCTCCCGTCCTCACAGTCATCTTGCAAGGCAGTGCCATTGTTCATTGTTCCATCTCCAGTTGTAGAAACTGAGCACCTCCAGTTAAGTCACTGGCCAAAGGTGCCACACGGTTAATAGGTGATGAGATCAGACGTGAACGTGAGCCATGCTCTTAACCTCACTCTGACGGACCCCCAGGGGGCTCCAGGGGGCAGAAGTTGAGCCTCTGGGTGTGGAACATTTTGGGTTATTTCGAGGTGGTTCTTTCCTAAAGAATTATTCAGATGTGCAGTGGTTCGTCTCGTAACAAAGTAAGTTGCCCACCTGAGCGTGTTGAGGTGACTGCCGGAACGCTGCGGGTGGATGTCCCTCCCAGATCCGCGTTCTGTGACCTGTGCCTTCGTTGATTCGCCCCCAGCCTCCCGCCTGGCTCCGTGTGCCTCTTGACAGCCGTAGGGGTCTCTAACTTACTTACACACCTGTCCATACCTGCCTTCTCTACCTGCCACTCAAGTGCGAGGGTGACAACTTTTCTGTTGTCTTGTCCTTGCTTAGGAATCTACAAATCTTAAATGCTACGGGTATAGCGTTTCACCCTGGAAGGGGATTTACATGCTGTTCACCAGGCCCTTGCTTCTCAAACCGGGGTAGGCGGCCCCTGGGGCAGCGCGTGAGCGCTGGGGTACAGGGGCCTGATGCCTGTTTCCTGGAGTGTTGGGTTCACTTGATGACTTTGTGGGAAAGCAAAGTGGTTTTACTATTGAGGTAACATTCATATTAAAACAAACATAGACTTTTCCTGTTTTGTAAAATGCAAAATTCTCATGAATTTTTAAGATAAAATAGGACATTTCAAAGAAACTTCCAGTTTGCAGAGGCTGCTTCAGGCAATGCCCTCAGATCCCCCAGGGGGATCTTATTCATTCTCACTGCTGTGAGGGGTGCTTCGGTGGAAAAGTTTTGGAAGCACTTATCCGGTCCAGTCCTCACATTTTATGATGAGGGAACTCGCATCCGGGGAAATGAACGACTGGTGCGCACTGGGCCTCAATTTCCTTATTCAGCGCAATCTGTGAGCCACTCCCGTTTAGAAAGCATTGTGCCAGGAACTGTAATGCAGTGAAAAAAGCAGAGTGGTATTTTAAAATATTTTAGCCAAAATGCAGGCATAAAGCGTGCAGATGTGGAGAGAAAAACATCAAACACATGGGATAAACACTCACACCAATATCCTGTAAAGGCCAAGCTTTCCTCAAGGCTTCCTGTTTCTTTCCTGTATAACCCATTGGAACAAAGAGACAATTCTAATTGTCTTTTCACAAACCTCATTCAAGTGGGAAACAAACAACAAAGCAGGCATGCTAGGATTTCCTGAACTAGGGAGATTTTTTTTGGCAGTCCCATCATATCATTCTTTAATCTTATATTTTATATCTTCTCTTTTCACTACAAAGCCTTTAAAGGGAAATGTAGTTCAACAGATAAACAAGTGGTCAAATTCTCCAGAAAGAATAAATACTTATTGTTGATGATGATAAAAAAACACTGAAGGGCCAAATCCTTACACATTGCCATTATTTGAAACAAAACATTTTGCTAGCAAAGACAAGTCGGAAATTATACAAGGTAAGCAACTGGGAAATTTTAGGAGCAGCTGAGATATTTAAAAAGCAGGTAGCATGCAATTCCCAGTTTTTTCTCTGTAAGTATTTTAGTTTTTAGTTATCTAGATTTTTTAGGTAATATAGCCTGAAGACATGGACCTCTTTTAAATTAGACCATTCAGTCTTCACTGGGAAAGGACATAGCAGAAAGCAAGAGAGAGGAGACAGACAGGGTACTGGCTCCCGGCGCAGGCGTGGCGGCTGGCCTGGGGGGACAGGCCGAGGCCTCAGCTGTAAGGGGAAGGCTGGACACGGCACAGAAGTCTGTCGATCTGCAGTGGGAGAACGAGGACGTTCTTATTCCTGAGGGTTTTCTCTGTGAAACAAGAGGGAAGATCATTTGCTGACACTGAAGGAATCACGTGGACAGGAGAGCCGACAGAAGTGGGGATTGTTTACAATTATTTTGGTGATGGCGTGACTGATCAGACTAGAACAACTTGGTAAAAGTTATTTTTGGTATTGAGGTCCCGGATGAGGTTGAGGTTGATGACCATGAATCTGTGAGTCTCCCTAAAATTTCTTCAAAGTGGATTTTCACACGATTTATTCATTTCTGCACCTGGTTCACTCTGTTCCTCGCTTTGCCTTATTCTTCTTGCTCACCTTATCACACTCTCTTTAAAAGTCTTTTTTGCTTGGCTTTCCTTTTTCAGTTTGTAATCGTTTTTGAGCCTCAACTACAGTCATTGGACTCCTCGGTGGTGATCAAGACAAATTCAATCCCTGATCCAATGATGCCCTAAGTCTTTCAAATTCTTTCTTTCCATAACTGCCTGATCCAGGGCATGCAGCCGTGCTACAGGGCGCAGATGGGTCCTACAGGCAGCAGGCAGAGCCAGGTTCCTGGTGTCTTAGGGTCCAGAATGAGAGAGCCAGACTATGAAGCTACAGAGCCTGTAGTCCAGGCCAAGTTTTGGGAGCCTGGGTTCATAGAATGTGCAGTGATACTTGGTGAAGAGTGCTTAAGGCAGGGCCTTTTCTTCCTTTTTCTTTTTTTCTTTTTCTCGGCTTGAATCTTTTCACATCTAGGTTCAAACAAATGCACCTTTACCTAGAGTGGGAATGAAAAGGGCAAAGATGAACATAGTTTTTTTCAGTGACTGTAATATGAAGCATAGATGATTTGTTTTAGGGATACTTCATTTTAAAAAATGTTTCCTAGACAGTGATATGGCTACGCGATGATCCCACTCTCCAGGTACCTTAAAAATCTAAGGTCAAATCACGTCTTTGCAATCGTTCATCACTTAATTCATGTTTACTGAGCAACTACTTTGTGCTAAACACTGTTCTGGGCGCTTAGGATGTGGGTGAACACAGGAGAGTCTGCACTTATGGTGGAGGAGACAACGGTCCCCCAGCCTTAGGATATACTGTTCCGTAAGGTCATGGTCACTGCCGTGGTCAAGCAGGACAATGTGTCTGTGAGTGAAGGGCTATTTTATAGAAGGTGTCATTTTGTCTAAGACGTTATTTTAGAGAAGGTCATCAGTGAAGGACTTTAAAGAAGTGATATTTGAATTAAAACCTGAATGAAGTGAAGGAGGAAACCTTACAGAACTTGAGATGAGGAAAGGAGATTTCAGGCAGAGGGAACGGGCAGGGACGTGGCTGGAATGGAGTGAGCGGGGGCGGGGCAGATCCTATCAAGCCCTGTCGACTGTGGTGGGAGCTTGGATTTTGTTCTGCGAGTGGCGCGAAGCCACTGGAGCATTTGAGCAAGCTCTGGTTTGTGTTTAGAAAGCTTCCTCTCGCGGCTTTGTGGAGCGCCGATTGTACAGGAGGTGGCAGAGGACGCAGGGAGGATGGTTGGGAGGCGACTGGAGTCTGATAGTCAGAGGCTGATGAGAGGTGACCGGGGCGGGGCAGTGCAGGGCGGGGGGTCAACCTTGGGCTGTGCTCTGCAGGCAGGACTTGTGGATGGAAGGGAAATGGAGTGTGAAGAAAAGAGGGGACTCAGATATGACTCCAGCTTCCCCACTGAGCCACCAGGCGAATGGTGGTGACAGACACTGACACGCAAGAGAGAAAAGAAAGGAAGTGCCAGGACTGAGCCCAGGGAGCAGTGACAACTAGACGTGGGGACGAGATGGAGGAAAACCAGCAAAAACGTCCGAGAGGGAGCAGCTGGTGGGTAGAAGGGAAAACCAAGGAGGTGTGACTTCCCGTGCGCCGCATGCAGCCAGTGTTTCAGGAAGGAGGACGTGAGTAACCTGTTGTTCAGGTGTCGCCGAGACGGGAAGTTAGATGGAGACTGACAGCTGACCACTGGGTTTGGCGAGAAGGTCTTTACCACCTTGACAAGTCCATTTTCAGTAGAACGTGGGAACAAAACCCAAATGATGTGGGCGGGGAGAGAACACGGTGTGAGCAGCCCGTAGAGAGACTTTGAAAGAAAGGGGAGCAGAGAAGTGGGGTGGCCTCTGGAGGGTTATGGAGGGTCAGGGGAAGGATGCAGCGAAAACATCGTGTTGATGAGCACGATGCAGTGGAGAAGACGATGCTCATGAGGCAGAGAGCGACGGGGTCACTGTGAGAGGGGCGTGCTTAATTTGGCGAGAGCAGACGGGAAGGCTTCCCTGGGCCACAGGGCCAGCCGGGCGTTCAAGTCAGAGGAGGGCAGAGACTGTGCAGGTGGCAAGTCAGTTTGGTGATAAGGTAGGTGAAGCCGCTCTCTTCTGACGGCAGGAGCCCCTCGGTCCCCACATCCACGGATGCTCAAGCCCCTCAGATAAAATGGCGTCGTCTTTGCGTATCGCCTACGCACATCCTGCTGTACGCTTTACATCATCTCTAGATGACTTATAATACCTAACGCAAGGTAAGCACTATGTCAGTAGCTGCTGAAACGCTGCAAATTCAAGCTTTGCTTCTTGGAACCTCCTGGAATTTTTTCTTCGGTCCTTGGTTGGTTGAATCTGCAGAGGGCCAGCTCACCTTTTAGTTTTTGGTTTTTGCACCCGAATGCCACTCATTCCACGCAAAATGTTGGATAATTATGCTGCATCGTAGGCAGTGTGAGGACAGCATGAAGACAATACAGCCTTCGTCCATATGTTGGAGGAGTTTATAACCTGATTGATCTGCTTGTCCTTCTAAATTTTATACTAACTGGGAAACTCTGATGGTTTTTATGTTTCATATTCAACACCAGGGATCTACTAGATTAAGACGAACTGAATGTGTTTCAGATAAACAGACATAGGTAAAATAAAGTAAAATTAAAATACACAGTTAAGACATGCGTTTTTCAAAAGTGTTGAACTCTGCCTAAGGGGGTATATTCTTAGTTATCTCAATTTCATTGGCTTGAGTAAACGATCATTAAACCACGAAGAAAAATCTTGAAACATTCGGCTTTCTGGCCCCTTCCTGGGTTTTAATTGAGGTCCGCCAGGTACAGACACAGAAAACAGTAGCGAATTGTTCAGAAAGTTGTAAACGCTGCAGGTGGTTACTGTCACTCACCACCTACAGGTGGGGGTAAGTATTTTGAAGTGTTACCTGGGAAAGAAAACTGCCGAGAATAGGACTTGCTTCCTGCCCGGGCAGCACGGATGGGCTGGTCTCTGCTGGGCCTTCCTCCTCCATGATCTCTGCTGGGGCCCTCCAGCCTGCAGCCTCCAGCCCTCAGCCCTCAGCGCATCCCAAGCTTGGGGCTCCGGTGGGCGTTTGTCCCCAGCTGTACAGGTTGACCCTGGAGGAAAAGGAGTGAAGAAGCAGTACAGGCCGGCAGAGCCTCGCTGTGCCTCCCGTAGTGGTTAGCACACTCCTATGAAACTTTCAAATAAAGAGAATTTGTGTGCTAAACTGAATTGCTGATTGACAGATTTCGTGGATGGCTCATTTCGTTGTAGCAAATACCTAATCCTGGAGCCACAAGGCTCTCCATAGGTGACAAATTCTATTTCTGTTCTTGACACACTGCTGACTTTTTACTGTTTCTTTTGGTGCCTGTTTCTATTAACATGTTCAGAAAGTCAGACCATATTGTAGTATTTTCTGTGCTAAAATGTTTTTTTCCTCTGACTCCAAAGGCTTGGAGTCTTTATCGGTCATGAAATGTAACGTCCAATAGCGCATTTTATATCATATAACTGCACTTTAAAAAGAAAAGATTTGAACATCTTTTAGTAAAGAATCAGTCTAGTGAAACGGTGCTATCTTTACAGTAGACTCTGCCTCACTGGACCTAGATTTCTGGAGCTCTAGAGAATTTGGTAACTTATTTTGACATTTCAAATGTGCTGTTTTGCAAATGCAAATGGAAAATTGCTCAGAGACGTAGCCTGATGATGTTAAGCCCTGTATCTCATTAAATGGAAAAACACAGGGTGTGGTACACTTGTCTTTTAGTGAGGATCTTAATGAGTCTTATCAACGACACAAAAGTAGTGCTGAATTTCACAACCAAGAAGCAAAAATTTTCACAGGGATCCCTCGAGTAGGAAGCGGGATGATGTGGGAGTGTCACCTGGCAAGCCCTACCGAAAATCTTCGACTTTCAATGGCTAGCACTTTATATCAAAGTGCCTTTTGAACTGTTGTTAGTCTAACGTATATGATTATTGACAATTTTGAGCTGACATTCATTGCTCTTTTTAAGTATGTAGCATGTTAACGAAGCTTGTGATCTTACTAGGTAGTGGTCTTCTCTACTACTCCAGCCGTGTTGATCCGAGGTAGAGATGCCAGAACTGCCTTGGCACAGTGCTGAGGACGAGGTCGGAGTCTTAGGAGAATGAGAATATTAGAGTCATTTGTTACTTTAGGCCAGACACCCTCCACCCAGGGAGGGCCTAGGAGGTGCTGAAGAAGGCATGGTGATGGGCCCCTGATTCCACTGAGCGGCTCTGGTCTGGCTTCCACCGTGTGCCAGGCCCACCGTAGGCACTGCTGCGCTGGAGCCGGGCGGCCAACTTTCAGTGGGCTGCTGGGGGTCTGCCAGTGGGGCCCCGAACATCAGATGGATGGTAGGAGTGACCGCTGCAGTGGGCAGCGTGGCAGGAGTGGCCACCAAGGTGTCTTGCCCTGCAGGGGCCTGTGGCGATAGTGAATAAAGCACGGAGCTCTGAGGGATAAGACAGAGACCAACGGGAGTGATACTTGTACAATATCAAGAAAGAAAGTCAAGAGCTGGCAAGTGAACTTTAGACAGTTCTCCACTTCCATGGAAAATCATGGTTCAAGTTTCCAGATTTAAGATCACAGTTCACAGACCCAGAATCCATGTGCTTGAAGGGAGACCATGTCTCCTGATAAAGGCTCTTGCAACGCAACAAGTTAATATTCCCCCCAAAGGGAGCTGTAGCCATTTGACATGGTAAATGCATACGATGAAGGAAGCAAAAATTCTAGCAAAATCTTATCTTCCAGAAACGACTGTTGGTCATCTTAGGTGGTTATCATCCCAGACACTTTTATGAGATAGTAGAAGGATAGACAGGTATAGAGACAAAAGCAGTTTTTAAAAAATGGGACCATGCTATATTTGTCACTTTTACTAAAATATTTAATTTTATGTGAAATCAGTTAAAGAAGCAGGGGAAACTGAAGGAATTTCTGAAGTTTAGAAAATTGTTTATCATATAAGAAATGATTTCTTAGAAAGTTAAGAAATAAAGATTACAAATACATTGAGATTAGAGGCATTTTTGAATTTTATGGTTCAGTTTTTACTCCCTGTTATGAAAAGGTAAAAGATACATGCTTCCACTTCCTTCCACCCACCCCTACCTTTCTTCTGTCAGTTATAGTATTACTTATACATTGTTGAGTTTTGTAACATTTATATTCTGTTCCATAACCATGCTTCTCACAGTCATATAGTTAGCTTTTTAAGTTTAAATCGATTATATGTATACCACCAGAACTTTTTTTCATATCTGAGTCCTTTATTTTGATTCATCTGTTGACTGCTGAGATTTCATCAAGTCATTTTTCCCAGAAGGGCATGTAGCTGTCGTATCCACTGTGTTTCTGCCTGCTTGAGAGTCACCACTTGTTCCCTTGTTTTGAAGGATAGTTTGGCTGGGCATGAAAGTCTCTGCCCCTCCTTTCTTTCCCTGAAGCTTGCACACGTTGACCCACTGCCTTTTGGCACAAAGGTTGCTCTTAACACAGCTTTGTCAGTCATCTCTTGGTTGCCTAAATTTCGTCCTCAAGTATTTTTTTTCCAAGAGTGGTTTAGGTTCTATAATCTTTGAGTTTTTCCATGTTTGAGTTTAGTTATAGTATTCTTGAACCATTCTTTTACTCAGTCTAAATCAGTTTTTCTTGGTATACAGTTTGCTTTTTTGATATAGGCATTTAACTCTTCATTCATTTCAGGGAAGTCTTCTGATAATGTACCTGTGTACACACGGATTTTCTTTCTTTCTTTCTTTTTTTTTTTTTTGGCTGCACTGCGCGGCACATGGGGTCTTAGTTCCCCGATGAGGGGTCAAACCCGTGTCCCCTGCATTGGAAGCGCAGAGTCTTAACCGCTGGACCACCAGGGAATTTCCCACACACGGATTTTCTTTTTCCACTTTCTCTCTGTATTATCTTTTCTTTGTGTCCTTCATGGACCTTTACTGTGATTATCTCTAGTCATTTGTCTATATCAGTGGTTCCATTTTTAGCCCTGTTTATTCAACTCGTTTCTAATTTAGAATTTATTTTGTGATGCAGTTATTTGATCCTTAGTTAATTCTGTTGTTTTATCTTCTTGTCTTTGAGTTCTTCTTTCATTGCACTCACGTTCTCACTAAGTTCTCCTATCACTCTAGTTGTTTCTGATTTTTAAGGTATATTTTCCTCCCGTCCAGAATGATGGGGCTTGCAGAATATAGATTTTGTCATCTGGTTACATTTGAGGTTATTTCAGTTAATATTTTTGTACTGCAATTCCTCCTTTTTTATGTGTTGGGTGCATTCTATTACGTCTTTAATTTACTCCTCTGGTTTTGGAATTTCTGACCTTGAGGAGTATTACTGGGATGTGCTGATCTTCTATATACTGTGTACGGAGAAGTAATGACTTCAAAAAATAAGATTACCAAAGCGTGTTCAGGCCATATTTGCTAGCACTAATTCTGCTGTAAAACAGTTAGGAGAACTTAGCGTGTGTATTCCAAGGCCCTCAGGGACTTGGCTGTCTAGCACCCGCATCTTGTCGTCTCAGGGCCTGGGTGTGCTCCTACCCAAGGACACATGCGTGGAGCTTCAGGCGGAGGGAGGAGGCCATCGACATATGTGGCAGGATACGGTCTGGGAGGAGGGCTGTGCCTTCAGGGATCTCAGAACCTCAAGGTCAGAGTGTGTTGGGATGGCATAGTGGGTGGGGCGGGGCCCTTATTCATCTCCTGTTGGATAATTTCGTGTGAGTCGACCTAGCAGCTTCTAGGCAATAAAGCCATTTTCTCACGCAGGCCCCAACCAGCAGGCTATCAAGTCCAGCATCACAAAGGCTGGCAGGTGCTCCCAGGCCCTTGCACGTGAGGCCTAATTACTCCCCTTGTCCTGGGAGACATGCCAGCCTGCTTTCACACCCGTCGAGTGGCATTACAAGCATAGTTACCTGGCCCACAGCTCCGTGCTTTCGGATTAGGGAGCTTAAAGCCTTCCCTTCTGCGTTACAGGGAGCTCTTTACCTGCCTTACTTAAGAATTCCTTGGTGATGGGGCCTCCTCTTCCCCCTGGAGCATAGATTATCGGCTCTGGACCACCTTGACTTAGAGACCCCACTGACCACTTCATCATTCACCCTTGCAGATGCTGTCTGCTTTCCCATCCTCCACACCCTCCATGACGTTACCACCTCCTAGTAACCGCGAGCTCCATTGCACATTATTGTGGTCAACTAAAAGTATCTAGTAGCTCAAGGTAAAGAGGATACACTACTTCCTGTTTGCTGTTGAGAAGCACCCACATGTAAAGGACATTTATCTACCTGGAAGGGGCTAGGTTGAACTTTAACACAGATCCACCTTGATGATGGCATTGAATATGGTTATGAATATCATCATCAAGATGTTCCCAGAACATTAGGGTTTTTCTCCTGGACTCTACCATTAATCTGGAGAGGACACCCCTGCCTGAAATCGCTGACAGTGAGGAAACCTAGGCAAAGACTAGAAGGGGCTTGTAACCTCTAGAAGTTGGCCAAACAGCATTGGATCGAGCAGACAGGGCTGAGCGATTTCATTTGAAAAGGCTCTGGCAACCTTGAGATTTGTTCATTAACCAGCATCACTGAGCAACAGACCCTGACAAAACAGCGAACTATTTTAATGGTTTAACTTATGAACATCTATCTTTTAGGCTTCAAATGCCATTATCTCTATTTCATTTGTTCCTGACTTTTTAAAATGAATGAACGGAAAGCAGGGTCACTGGTCCAAGTGTCAGAACTCCTCAGAACTCAGAGTTTCTGTGGAAGGGTGTTGGTTCTAGAGCCTAGACCCAGGCAGCGCTGTTACTAACGATCTCACAGCCAGTCCTGGTCTTGTGTCTTCTCTTGGGGGAAAACTTCTGTAATTCTTCTTCCTTAATTACTTAAAATTACTTAAATAGTAATTTTAAGAAGAATTACTTAAAATTACTATTCCTTAAATACTCTAAGGAAAAGTCAATCGGTTACTTTTCCTTAGAGTATTGTAAAATATTTTGCTTTCTGTCAATTTTAAATCACACCATTCTCCCAGTTTTTTTGAGGCTTTTGAGAATCAGATCTCAGTAGACCTTTTTACCTCTTTCTGTTTCCTTTCAGTGTGGTACATGTTTAAATGTTTTACTAGAATTTATAATTTCATTATTATAATGCTTCATAGTATAACACTGAGTAGAAATAATAATGTGTCCAAGACTGTTCTAAAAATATCCTCAGTAATTCATATACTTGGCTGCCTGAAAATGATGCAGTAATGTCAATAAAATTTTAAATTCTCTTTTTTGTTGGGATTAACATTGTGGTTGTGTGAATCACAGAGAAAACCATGCACATTTATTTTAAATAATCATAGAAAACTTTTCTACTTGGCATGGTATATAAAGAGAAAATTTATATGCATTTTTTCTGTATATTGCCTATAGTAGAATAATAGGCAAGAAAGATCCCTAAATTTTAAACAGACATAAATTCACTAGAATGCGTTTTTGTTCTCAGATGCAACATAAAATTTTCCGTATTATTTTCTGTACTATCTTGTTCCGATAAGTGTGTATACTCCAGAGTTAGTGCACTTTTCTTTCTTCTAAATAGTAAGTTTATGAGCGGTTAGGAGTTTATTGTTGATTTTCCCACCCTCAAAGAAAAATCCCAGTAAGAAAACATTTTGAAACGTACATTTAAAAACAATTTTAATCTGTGTTCTGATTCTTAATTTGCAATTAGAGGATGAGAGTTTTAAATCTCCAGAGAAAATAACTTCGGAAATGCGGTGCAGCGCGCGCGCCTGGAGAAGTGAGTGCTATAGCTTTAAGATAAGGTAGTCTGGCGATTCACTGCACGAAACAAGATCGATTCGGAGCAGGCTCCTACTGTTAGCTTTTTTGAAGATGGATTCTCACGCCGAAAATAACACAGCGTATTCTAGATAACAGCAGTTTTTCCCCCTGAAATCCACCAAAACTGAAGAAAAATCCAAGTGACTGTTCTTAGCAGCTGTGTGGCCTGGAGTTCACTGGGGAAGCTGGCTTCCTGCAGTCCCTATTCATCACCTGCTTCAAAGACAGCCTGGCTGGCTATAGTGTGCAGGCCAGGTAGGGTGCCATTGTGCACAGCCTGGGAGGATTAGTATCAAAGCTGCGGCAACCAGGCCCTCGTCTCGGGCTGCCATTCAGTCTAGCAGGGAGAGGCTAAGACTGGCCAAGGTCACAGTCTCCAGTGTGGAGTGGACTGGGAAAGGATCCTGAGAATAGAATGCTTTTTATGAAATCATGGCGCAAGCCTGCAGCACAGCAGGTGCCCCTCTGGAACACATAACATCTGTTTATGTTGGTATACCGTAGCTGACAACGAGATAATAGAGCTTTGAAATTTATCATTTTATTTTTAGAAAGACAACTGTATATACAATAATCCAGATGCGTATTTAGCTTCGATCTTTTATTTGAAAACCATAAAGAAAACTGACCGATTTAATTGCTGCTTTTTACGTTGTATATATTTCAGCAAAAAGCAAAGTGTACTGACGATTAACCATTTATAACCATTGCTGGTCAGTAATACCCAAATTCTTGGGGAGGAAATACCTAGCATTCGACATAATTTTTTTCAATGTTTCAGGCATTTGTGTCAACAGATTGCAGAAGGATTTACTGAATATGCCCAACTGTCTTGAATATTAGGAGGTTTAGATAAAATCCACCCCCCCACACACAAAATGAGAGTATTTTAAGGGTGAGGTAATAATGACGCAAAAAATAAAATTTTCAACTTGGGCAAATTAGAGAAAAATTAAGCTGGCCATGAGTTGTCATGACGACAAGGATGTTCTGTTGATGAACTGTCCTCATTGTCCAATCAGATAGTAGAGCTGAAGCTGGAGCATGAACAGGAGAAGACGCACCTATTACAGCAGCATAACGCAGAGAAGGATAGCCTAGTCCGAGACCATGAACGGGAAATTGGAGACCTGGAGAAACAGCTTCACACTGCCAATATGGAGCACGAAAATCAAATCCAAGAGTTCAGGAAACGAGATTCACAGGTAATTATCAATAATATTTGATACAACGGGGATCTATTTTTAAAAAGTCATCAGCGTTTCATGTTTTCTTATTATTCTTGTTGATGCACGCTGTTTGATCATTTGCAAAACTGACAAATAAATGTGATTTTTTTGTTTTCTCCCCACCCCCTCTTTTGGGGGATGAATAAAGCTTTAACTACAGAAACCACAGGTAGCCAGATTAAAAATCCCATGGCGCGCTATAACTTGGCCCCTTTTTTATAATCTTGTCTCAGTTCCTTTCATGATGGATTTTTTTTTAAGGTATCTGCCCCTTACCCCTCCCCTCAGCCTTAGCAAATCCCTAGGAAATATATCAGCCTCACTCCTTGCTTTTTGTTTTAATCTCTGTAGGTAATCAAGCAGCTGTTTTAATATTTGCTTTTCCTTCCTAGTGTTGCTTTTTTTCTTTGGACTCTATATTTGATTAGGTTACTGAGATGATAACTGATAAAGAGAAGGGCTACCCCCCATGAGCACGCCACGCCTCCTGCCTCACCCCTGCAGTCCCTGCTGGAGGCCATTTGCAGAATAACCCCCAGCTGTGGCAGCATTTGACTCTTCAAACTTAGGGATGGAATGTGCACTGTCAGCATGGAAAATTACCTTTATAAATTTCAGATGGAAAAAAATCTTATCGGGTGTGTTTCTTTGTGGTACAATACACTCTTTACGGTATATATAATCAAAGGCCTTTAGTGTATCCTCTTGAGGAGGTTGCTGTGAAATTTTATTAAAGAAAAATTGAAGAGCAATTGATAACAATAAAAAGATAATTTTCTTTTCTAATAAAACCATACCATATACTAGGTCTAAATACCTCTCTCCCATTGAAATCTAGCCATATTATCCACACCACACATGAGCTTCTTCCTGGTTATCCTTCCTCCCCAAATAACGTAGATTTTAAATAGCGAAATAGACCTTCTGTTTGTTATAATATGCGTTTAAGCAATTCCATAATTATCTAAACATAAAAGTACTGCTGATTAAATAGATGTTATGTCTTGAGTGGAAGGCGGGAGACGGTAAGGCAAAGAATAGGGCTATTGGTCATCTTCATTTGACCTTGCGTTGTGTTTTACCTTTGGATAAAGATGGAGGTACAGGCTTTTTTGTCAGTCACATGCATTTCTAGGAAAATTATTTAAATTTGTTTTATGGGGGTTTGTTAATTAAAGAGGTAGTCATTGTAGTAGCCCTAGTACCAGAATAGTCAGGTGGTTCCTGTGAAATCAACGTGTGTTATGTTTTTGCCACCAACCTCATTAGAGCCTTTATAAAATATATTCTGATCTTTTAATTGTTAGTATTACAATTTGTTAAGAATATTTTCACACTTACATTCTCCTTCGAAGATGATGTTAAGCCTTACCATTGTCTTCTTTGAGAAGATATTTGGGTTCTGAATCAGTGCAGGATCTGTTTGCATGGTAGAATTGAATAATCGATAGAGTTAAATACATTAATTTATACAACTTCTAACTATTTTCGTGGTGTTGTAGAAAGCTGACACAAACAGAGGCCAAATTTAGAGGAAATCTTTGTGACTTTGCATATGTCGTATCTGCCATATATAGGGTGCGGTTCATCCAGTGATAACAAAAGGGAAATTTTAGAATTATTACATATAATTAAGCCACAGGGAGAGTATAATGAAGTTATTAATTGAATTTCTTCTAATTGAAGTATTAATCTGACCTCCTCAAATGCTGTAGCATACGATTGATTATATTTCTGAGATTTTCTGTCTTTCTTGGAACAATTGGAATTGCTGTCCCGGGAATGCTAGTAAGCATTGGAAACTTAGGCTAAATGCATTCTTGATCAAAATGAAAATGATTTTCTGCAGAAGCTATGCTAAATTGTTTTTAGAGAACATAGTTTTAAAAAACTCTTATCAGTAAGTTATATTTTAAAAAATCTTATCGTGTATACCAAAATGCTGAAACTTGTATTTATTTTGGACTGTTTATTGGGGCTATTAATTCACGGTTTCCTCAGGTAAGTCCTAAATTTTCCAAATATATCTTTTCATGACTGTGGTCTAAGTAGTCTAATGCATAATACCTTTTAGGTTCTGAATTCCATTCACAAATTTCAGAAAAAGCAAAGTGACATATCTTTTTTAAAATAGAAGAGCCTTTTAAAAAAATCACTGTTTTGTGGTTTGATGCAGAACAAACACAAGTATCTTAAATACTGGATTGTGTAATGTCTTATTTGCGTTCCAGGGAGACATTTGATATTCAATTCATGCCCGGCTGCTCCCATTTAGCAATGGAGGCCATTTTGTAAAAAGGACTAGTTGGAATATTTAAGCAAAAGAGGACAGTGAAATATCTATTCCGGGGGCTCTGGCTTTGTTCGCTGCTTTTCTTCTGTCAGATTCTTGATTGCAAGCAATATACTAAAAATCTACTTTTGGCTTCTTTCAACTATGTAATATGTTGTATGCTAATAAAACCATTGTTATAAAGTATAGTCACCTACCTTAAGGTGAATCATATCAACTGGGAGCTCCCTTTTGGTGAATATGCTATATAATTATTACAGGTGCGTTGTTATTCAAGTAATTTTTGTTTTATAGAGAAACAATAAGATACAGTAATATAACTAAGGACAGTTAACCATTTCTCTCTTTTTATTTGGTGCATTTAGCTAATTATTCTATGCATACATTATATTTTTGCCATAATTCCTTGATTTTCAACGATGGGAGAGTTTATGTTGTGATACTTACATTTGCTAACATGCACATTAAATTTTCCTACCTTCATATAAGATGTTCAGTCTGCTGTGTACCTGAGGTCATAACGTTTAAGGAAAAGCACCCAGATCAGTAGATTTCAAGACATATGGAAATTCGCAACCTCATTATCAGATAGTTCTCATTTGCCAGATCCCTCTTATTGAAGTTATTTTGGAGAATGATTTGCTTGAGTCCATCATGTTTTTTAACATAAAGGACATTTATAGTTTTGTTGTGATCATCTTAGGAAAGCTTCTTCCAACACGGTAGTCCTCGTGTAATTCTTGTTTTGCTTTTGAACTGCAATGTAGTGAAAGAATTTCTGCAGTTTATCCCCTCGAACTTGAAGAAAAACAGAACGTAGATTCCTTGATCCCTTGGTTGTGCTTTTAGGACCCTGAACCACTCAGAGGTTGCTTGATCTTTGATGTTTGCTGCTGAAGTGAATGGTGTGTATGAGCCCTTGTAGAGACTGTTCTAGAGGACCTTTGTGATTCGCCCCAGAGGTGGTGTCCCCATGTTGGGACAGCTCTCTCTGTGAGCTGTTGAGGTTCGGATGCATTGAGTAGTGAGAGAGGAACCACGGCAGCCACTGTGAACCACCATCTGTAGAGTGGAGAGGGTTTTCAGCGACATCTGAAAATACATTTAACTGGGGATTTGTATATAGTGAGGTGGGTCTTGCCTAATGCTGGCATCTCGATGCCTGTCTTGATTCCCTAAACTGAGAATCATGATTCTCATATGAACAGTTTTGCACAATAAAGACAGATCATCTGGATTTTGCCATACTGACTGACAGTAAGAGGCTACATCGATCGCCGATTCTAAAATGTGGGATTTTTAGAGCCCCTCTTCTTTCTCTCTTACACTTAAAAAAAAGTTTTCCAAAAAAGATGTTTATGATAGGACAATTTAAAAAATTATATCTTGATAACATTATCTTCCATGAATTTGGGAATCTGGGCACAAGATAAAATGTCCATTTATGAACTGGGTGTGTACATGTGTGCAGTGGATTAAGGATGGGTTATTATTCTTCAGAGATTACTCGAAGGGTGAATTTAACGATATGTATGTTCTGAACACTATTGTTGAACCTATACATGGTCTTTGGGCTTTGGGGTGGCTAGTACTTTTTCTGTTGAAAACGTTTGATTTTAATTTCTTTATATTCCAAGCATTTTCAAAAAGGATTTGAGGCAGCATTTTATGATAAACACATACAGATGCAATATAACTGAAAATGGTAATTAAGCAATAAATGATATTAACCGCATCAGAAAATCCATACTTTTAAAGAAAATGCTCCAGTTAAGTACAAGTTTTAGCTCTGAGCTTGCCTAGAAGCCACAGTGAAGAGTGAAACATGATGAATTGTGTAATTCTAAATATCTAATGTAAGAAATCATACCAGTTCATTTTTTTTCTAACGCTCAATTCTGAGAGAAATATACGACATGGGCTTCATGTAAAAGGCGCTGACCAGTATAATTGATGATTTTCTCTATATGTTAAAACATTTGGGAATAAAATCCAGTGGGAAAACCTAAGATTCTTTAAGTACTTTCACAAAATGTAATTAGCAAGTTTATTTTAATGTGCCAAATTTTCATTTTAATGTATGGGTAATGCCATTATCCTCAACATCAAAACATGCAGTTGCTTTGGGAGATCCAGTTTAGTGGCTATTATGAACCAAAAGAAAGCATATTTTAAGTCATAAGCCTACATTTCTGTATTATCACTATATGACTCTTCCAGAAACCCTTAGAAAACATCTCTAGATCGGAAGTGCTTTAAAAGTTAACGCCCTAAACCCTCTTGCACTGTTGGTGGGACTGTAAATTGATACAGCCACCATGGAGAACAGTATGGAGGTTCCTTAAAAAACTAAAAATAGAATTACCATATGACCCAGCACTCCCACTACTGGGCATATACCCTGAGAAAACCATGATTCAAAAAGAGACATGTACCACAATGTTCATTGCAGCACTATTTACAATAGCCAGGACATGGAAGCAACCTAAGTGTCCACTGACAGATGAATGGATAAAGAAGATGTGGCACATATATACAATGGAATATTACTCAGCCATAAAAAGAAACAAAATTGAGTTACTTGTCGTGAGATAGATGGACCTAGAATCTGTCCTACAGAGTGAAGTAAGTCAGAAGGAGAAAAACAAATAACCGTATGCTAACACACATATATGGAATCTAAAAAAAAAAAAGGTTCTGAAGAACGTAGGGGCAGGGCAAGAATAAAGACGCAGACGTAGAGAATGGACTTGAGGACATGGGGAGCGGGAAAGGTAACCTGGGACGAAGTGAGAGTGGCATGGACATATATACACTACCAAATGTAAAATAGACAGCTAGTGGGAAGCAGCCGCATAGCACAGGGAGATCAGCTCGGTGCTTTGTGACCACCTAGAGGGGTGGGATAGGGAGGGTGGGAGGGAGACGCAAGATGGAGGGGATATGGGGATATATGTGTATGTATAGCTGATTCACTTTGTTATACAGCAGAAACTAACACAACAATGTAAAGCAGTTATACTCCAATAAAGATGTTTAAAAAAAAAAAAAGATAACCCAAGAACTTTCGGTGTTTGTTTAAAATACAAATAGAGGTTTTCCCCAACTAAGCCATTTTTAAAAGACTGTGGGGGAAATATTCTTTTTCTGACGTGAAAAACATAGGTTATTTAGAATTTTCCAAATAGGACAAAAATCCTTATATTCTGAATAGATGCATTGATGCAAAGATCTCACTTTATTAGTATCCAATGGTGATGTAATAGAATTACATATGAACTAATAACATATTTGCATTAATATATTATTGTATATATTACTGTGTAGAAGAATACTATTTCTTAGATACTTAATTATGAGAAAATAGAGAAAGATGCCCTTTCAAGTAAAGTCTACATTTTTGATAGGTCACCAGCTTTCTTTCTCCATAATAATTCTAAAATTCTGTGATTATTTTCATCTTAAAAGCAGAAAAGTAGCCTATATCTACCTATAATTAAACTATTATAAATAATTCAACTTGGTCCTCATTGTGGAAAAAATTATATTAAGTTTAATAAACAAAAACAGACTGAGACAAGGAAATTGATTTCTCTAAGAATGATGCATTTATCGAAGTATTATACAATGTATCTTTAGTCCTGTGCATATTTTTAAAATGTGGCAGTTACCATGGAAACCACATTCTATGGCATGTGGTCCACTTTTAGATAAAGAATATTCCTTTTCAAGACAAGCCTTCCAAATAATAACATATAAAGTATTCCATTTGCAATAACAACTTCATATCAATCAATAATGATTGCTTTAAAAATCTGTCCTATGTTCTCATTATACTTAATGGATTTTTAAAGAAATATTTAAATTGTTTTGAAGAACATTAAGTTGTTCTTAATGATTAAATGCTGAGGATATTTACAATGGAGGGTATAATGTGATCACTCTGCAGTGGTGAAAACCGGGAGACTGCAAGGGAACACAAGTCTGTGTACACAGCGTGTTCCGACAGATAAGAAGCCTTTAGTCATATCGAGTGTCTGAATATCCAGCAATAATGTTGTCAGATTAAGTCGTCACGAGAGATGACTGCATCCAATTATTTTCATTTGACACGTAAAGAACCTGTGGTTCCAAGGTCGTTATCTTGCCCAAGGTCACAGAACTAGCAAACCGGGGCTTCTTAATTCAGTGCTCTTTATCTCACGGCCTCTTCCAAGAAAGGTTTTAGATTTTTGGAGACACTTGGACATGGCAAAAAAGGAAGAGGGCTGTGTGAATCTCTGCCGGGCATGGGAGAGAGACACTGCTACCTTTGTTCCCATGCTGAGATTCTCATCTCAATTTGCATTTCTTTCATTGAGTTGGTGTACTTGACGGTGCGGCCGGTCGTAACTGAACTGGGCTGCTCCAGTCCGGTTTGAGTCAGCAGTGCCTCTGGAGCAGTCCTGAATTTCTCTGCTCGGCCCCTTCCATCGCATCACCTCATCCAGCCCTTCCAGTCCCCCATAAGGATTAAGTTTCCTATTTGGAAACGGTTTTGACCTTCTTGCCTGGGTCAGAAAATGACTTGTATGTATTTCCACTTTATCAATGAGGAAAGATTCTGAAAGTGCAGAAAGTTGCCCAAGGTGACATAACTAGTAGTGTAGCTGGCGCTTGTGACCACTTCCCCTGCCCATTTGCCTGCTTATGGAGGAGCTCGTTGTCTCTGAATTTCATTTATTCTGCATAAACTCCATTCCATTTTCATTTTGGATTCTTAATACATTGCTAGGTTTAAACACTGATACCCATACCTCAGGCTATATAAATCCAAATCAGGTCTTAGCCAGTAGTTTCAGTCTCTCTCCAAAGTGACAGCCATGGCTATGTCTCTATTCTGAAACCAGCTAAACTCGGAAGAGATATGCATTTCTTAATATTTTATTTGGAATAGAATTCCTTCCCACAAATTTTAGAATTTAAAGTTTCCTATGCTTTTAAATGGGTTCACTTTTGGTTTTCACATTATTACTGAAATAAGAAGATATGTCCAGAGTAAGAATCCAGTAAGCTTTTAGGTCAGTGGGACCTACCAGTCTTTATAAGATATTGCTTAGGAATTTGCTTTTAGTATTGGCGAAATACGGCTTGTTGTGAATGGTTTACTATAGATGAATGTCTGTTATATTCACACACTAATTTGGAACATTACATATGATCCATTCCTTTTAACGGAGTGACTTTTTAAAGCTCAAAGACTTCAATGTTGGCATTTTTTTCCTTAAAGGGATCCTTGTAAGAATCCTATCACACGGCAACAGCTGGTCAAAACCTCCTAGAAATGAGGTCGAGGTGGTTTAGTAAGTTCAAAGCTGGAGACTTTCTTGATAGAAATACAAAGAACAATTAGAAAAACAAATTATGTTGATGCAGTTTGAGCTGAGTTCTAGAGTAATTTTGGTCAAAATGAAAAACTTTCAGAAGAGTTTTCTTTTACATAAAATACTCCAGCAATAAATCACTGTTCCACATGAGGGATGTCATTCCCGTTGACATACGGAAAAACGCCTTCGTTTAGCCCTTTGCCCTTAGCGTTTTGCCCTTCCTTCTCCTCGCCTCTGCCTTAAATGAAATTACTGAGGAAGTTGGCAGAAGTTACCTGGGAGGAAATATGGGACGAATAGCTCTTCTTCCTTGATGTCTTGGAAAAGTCATTTTTGGGTTTCTGACTCAGTTCCCTAAGAGACGTCCCTGATGTCTTCATTTGTATATTTGAGGTAATTTTTTGGGACCGAGAGGTTGAAGACAGAGTGCAAGAAATGACTGGCAAAATGATGATATCATCAAATGTTCAAAGAGCTGGCAAATTGAAGCTCATTAAACTGTCATTTTGTCTTTGGTTCAGGACTAATTGGAATCACGCCTAGTTGCAGGATACGAAAGATATTTAACACCTGAGCATTTTCCATGAGAAAAGTCACAGAAATTTCTGTTGGGGAGACCTTGAACTCCTGTTTGAGGAGGAGAGCAAGGCATTACATGAAAATAATTGTCTATTTTCAAGCTACTTTAATATTTGTGTAGAGAAAACCTTGGAAAATATTGTCGCTAGAAGGAAACTTTTGGATAATAAAAAGTGGCCTCATTGAGACCTAGTTGGTGGATCATTGTGGAACTTGAGATAATATTTTTCCATTGAAACAAATATTAAAATTTAGTGAAAGTTATTTTTCTTCACTTGTTTTAACAATTAATTTAAATTGTTACCTGACCTCTCAAGTACTTTTGGGTATTTGTATACTGAGAGGTTGGGGAAAGATCACAAGAAATCATGAAGAGACAGTGCACAGCTAGACTTGCAGGGTTTGAAAATGTGTGTTATTTTTCTTGTTCACTTGGATTTGTTTTGCTCGGGTATGAAGTCAAAGCCTGAAAGTAGTAGTAAGATTTGAGAATGAGCTAATGGTGTCCTCAGATACCATAAGAAGTTTGCTGAAGTTTGTGGCCTGGACCCTCTTTCCTTGTTAGTGGGGGCAATTGCAACGCAGCAGTGCTCTCGGTGTGTGTGTGTGTGTGCGCGCGCGTGCGCTTGCGCACGCATGGGTGTGTTTGTGTCCCAGTGACATTATCGCTCTGTGGTACAGAGGAGCTTTCGGTGAACATGCAGCAATGGTCCAGCCAGGCCTAGCATCTTAAAACGAGGGGATTTTCCAGTAAGGACTTGCAAGTTGTAGGTCTTTAAAAAGGTTAAGATTAAACTGGTGACTCATTCATCTTAAGTCTACTCCTTAAGTCAGTCTTTATTAATGAAACAAACCCCAGATCGCTAGGGTCAAGTGGGACCTTATTTATTTCATTATTTGCAAAGATGTCATTTAACGTACAAAATGCATGTGTTTACCAAATGTTTCCTGAAAAGCTAATTTTTGTAATGTAAATGTTATCCACACTTGTTGGGCAAATTTTACAATAGCTCCAGATAAAATGATGCTGGCATGTGCAACAGGAGAAGTAGAGTGTGAGGGTGGAAAACTTTTGGTTCTTTATTTATTCAAAAATTGCTTCCAAGGCTGTTGTTAGACAAAAGCCCTGAGTTCAGGAGGTGCCGTGTGTCCCCGGCCCCTGTAAAGCCTGTGTGGCTGGTTCAGGTCTTGAGAGCCGTGCAGGTGTAGGACATGCAGCAAACATCCCAATCTATTGCCATAAAGTCGGTGTTTCTTAAAAAAATTCAATTCAGAAATAGGAATAGCAGAGTAGATCTTCTCAGAAAAATCATAATTATTGTTGACTGTTCCGATTGCTCTTTGAAGTCTCATTGTTCCATATCGATATTGACAAAATGGAACTCTGTGACTTGAACACTTTTATAATTGTGACTCTTTGGATCATGTATAAATCAAATTTATTTCCACATACGTTTTCCTATCTGTCAGAATTAGGCAGAATTATGTATATGGAATTTGCTTCTGACACAGCCTTCCTTCAACTTGATTCATTTACTCAGTAAAGGTATTTTGAGTGCAGTTCTGTGCCAGGCCCTGGGGATGGGGGTATACACCTTCAGGAGGTGGCTTTCACATGAATGTTGCCCCAAGTTGTGTAGGGAATGGTCTCTCTGGCCCTAAGAGGATTCCTTTCAGGGTTACAGAAAAGAACAAGATAGATCAGTCCTCTGCTCTAAAGGAACTTACACTTGAATGGGGGAAAGACAGATGATAACACAAATCACAACTTAACAAGGAGAGCATTGCGTGACAGTCCCTGTTAGGTGCAGAGCTGTGGTACTGTGCCCGGTGGCTGTTCGCTGGCCGTCAGCGAGGCCGCTCCAGGGGGAGCTGTCTAAGCTGACGGAAGAGAAGAGGAAGCCTGTGTGTCAGGAGCAGAGCAGGTGCAGGAAGGGCCGGGCCTCTGAGGAGCTGGGTTTGACTCTGCATGCGATTGGAAGACAAGGAGAGGCTTCTGAGCAGGAAGGTGACGTGATCTGACTCACGCTTCTAAAAGGCCACTGAGGCTCTGCGGGCAGTCCTGGGTGTCTGTGTGATGTGTGCATTTGTCGGTAGGACTTGCTGATGGGTAAGCTGTGGGGAGTGAGGCAAAGAGGACTTCTGTAGAGTTAGGGTTTGAGCAGCTATAGTTAGACGATGGTGCCAGCTATGAGGGCAATTAGGAGGGAATGAAAACAAAGTTCTGCCGAGTTAAGTTCGAGCCTCACGTTAAATATCCAGATGGAGGTGCGTCAGACAGGGAGTTGGAGATGCAGGTTGAGACTCCAGAAATACGAATTTGGACATCATTGGCATACAGGTGATAGACAACGTATGGGCCTAGATGCAGTGATCAATTTCTTTCGAATATGAAAACAAAGGTGCTGGTTCATGACCAGTCTCGACCACTTGCTGGCTTTATAAACCTGAGTAACCAATTTCATATCTCTGATCATTGTTTTCCACATCTGTGATATCCAGTCGTTCATTCAGCGGTGTCCTCTACTGAGCTCCCACTACGTGTCAGGCACCGTAGTCAACCTTGGAATATTCAAAACGGAGTGATTCTTGCCCTCCAGCTCATATAGTCTATGGAGAAGCAGGCATTTGTGCATCTGTCATGATGGGAGGGCAGTATGGTTCCTTCCAACAGCTGGGGGCAAGGAATACCTTCCTTTCACATAGACGGAGGGTGCGTCTGCATAGAGCAGAGACACAGTAACACCCCTGGTCAGAAGGACAACCTGCCCTGGCCCACAGGTCCCCATGGGGCACCCTTTTGCTGGTGGTACCACCTGATCCATGTGATGATTTAATCGGGCCCTTTAGGATGCCTAGCTCCCCTTTCTTTGGGGTGGAGGGAGGTCGGTACCCTCCTGGCTGCTTTCTACTCTCTGGAAACTGCCTACATGCCCGCCTTGCCCACCTTGTGTGTAAGGAACTAGTAACAGTACCAGCGTGGAAATGGGCAGTTATATCTCGGGGCCTCCTCTAGCGGACCCAGCCTTTAGGCCTTCTAGAGTTACACACGTGTGTATAGCAAAGTGCAATGAAGTGAGGAAGTGCCTTGATCCCAGGTAAAGAAGAGATGGAGTTATGGAGTGTGGGGAGATAGGGTCTGGGAGGGGATCAGAAAAGGTTGATACCATATGCACTGAGGTTTTTTTAGTGAATAGAAATTTGCTACGCAAATTAGACTAGGAAAAGTATTCTAAACAGGAGTAGCAAGATCAGTACCTGCAAAATACTTTACACCATGTTGGGAAGTCAGAACCAGCTCTCCTTGAACGCTGGTCTCCAGTTTGGGGTTTATGCTGTCATCTGTGCTTGCCATTTCTGTGTCTTCCATTTCCTTACCTCAGCGTCCTACCTGCAACACTTGTTACCCCTTCTGGTGATTATGTAGAACAGTGTGCTCCCAAGTAGGGTCCATTAGGATATAGGAAGAAAGAAGAGAACTTCCATTTATGTGTATTTGTATTTCATCTATTTTGTGTAAGTTTTTGTAATGTGCAGAATGTATTAATATGCTAGTGTTACAGATTTACACATATACATGCTAGGTTGCATGCTCCAGTTTTTTATGATAGGCGTGTCCAGTGCAAAGTGGAGAGATCATAACTGTCGACAATCAGAAGTCACTGGAGAATTGAAGCAGAGGATTAAGAGTCGTAAGGCAGTGAGATTGGAGGCTGGGTGGCTCGTTGGGAGTCATCCTAGTGACAGGTGATGAGGGACTTAGCCAAGGCTTTGGCGACAGGAAAGCTGATGTGGCAGAGAGGGAGGGAGAGGAGGCCGGAGCTGTGGTCCATGTGCACGGGGCATCAGGTGTTGATGTCACTTAGGCACCTGGGAATATAAGGCTGGAGTTCAGAGGAGAGCTCTCCTCTGGAAATAAAGGCTTGGGGGTCACCAGGATGGATGGCAGCAGGTACCAACTGTGAGGATGAGCCCCTCTAAGGAGGGGAATGGAATGAGGGTGGGCCACACTCATTGCCTAAGAGAAGATGGAGGACATAGCACTGAACGAGAAGACTGGGAAAATGGCTCAAGGATGAGGGCAAGGGAACCAAGAAAAGGTGGTGATTCGGGAGCCATAATGCCTGACTCCTGGGTTTTTGTGAGTTTGAAATGGGCAAATACTTTCAAATAAGCCTGTAAATGTTAGTTTACGTATTTCAGTTTGTGAACCGTGGCCAAACAACGTAGACAGACGGCCGCACCAAATGAGCAGCAGTCCGTAAGGACCGACTCCACGTGGCCCAGTCCTGCCGCGGGACACGGGCTCTCAGATCAGGGAAGCCAGCGATGGGAAGGTAGACCCAGGTGAAAGCCGCATCGCGGCTCGGAGTGGCGGGTCGTGCTCGACCTGCACCCACGCCAGCCCGGCTCCCGCCCGGCCCCACTTCCGGGCCCGCTGCCGCTCCCGGGAGGCTGGGGTCCACGGAGAGCCGCCGGGTTGGGGACAGAGGAGGGTGTCGCAGACACCCTGGAGATCAGCCAGAGAGGCGCAGAGGAGCAGGGTGTGTCCTGGCCCGCACAGGAGCTCAGCGTCTGAGCCTCCGAGGTCGAGGCCTGGGAGATGGGAGACCACAGGCTGCCCGCAGCCCTGAGATGCCCCGACGGCGCCCCTGCCGGGCCCGGGGCCCAGCCGCGAGGCTGCTGGAAATCGCCACGGGGAGCCTCTCTCGTTTGCCCTCTTCCTTATTTAACGCGCGCGCCTTCACTGCCTCACTCATGCGTGCGTTTCAGTGTTCAAAACGGATAAATATTACACAGCAAGGCGACTTCTGGAGTAGGTAACTCGTGACCGCTTTTACACCTTAAATGAATAGAGGAGAAAGGAACAAGTGATTTCTCTTAAGATGGAACTGTGTCTCCAAGGGTTCCTTCACTTACCTCTTTGTTCATTCCGCATTTACGGAGCACCCTCATGCGCCAGCCACTGCGCTGAGAGAAGGGACACAAAACAAATAAGACACAGCCCTCGCTGGAAGAGCTCCCACTCCGCCAGGCAGTCTAGCAAGTCCGCAGAGCACCGCGAACGAGAGAATCGCCCTTCCCTGCTTACCTGCCCCGTGTTCCCAGTCAGGAGGCTGCGTGTGCCCCAAAGAGCCTGGGAACGCCCCAGAGGAGGGAAGGTCTGAACAGCACTGAGGTGCAGAGGAAAGTAAGCGACCGCATCACGGAATTGTTTCTCGTTAAATGGCTCTCGTCAGAGTGAAATCCGGATTGACATGTATACACTGGTGTGGATAAAATCGATGACTAGTAAGAACCTGCTGTATATATAAAAAAAAAGAAAAAACCTATTTATTAAAAAAAAATAATAAAAAAATAAGGCTTTTTCCAAAAAAAAGTTCTTGTCGCATACACACACAAAATTGTAACTACGTGAGGTGAAGGATGTTAACTAGACTTATTGTGATAATTTCACACCATATGCAAACATCAAATTATTATGTGGCACTCCTGAACTAATACAATGTTGTGTGTCAATTATACCTCAATTTAAAAACCATTATGTACATCTAAAGCTAATACAATGTTATATGTCAATTATATCTTTATTAAAAATTAAATTAAAAAAAGTGAAATCCGTCACACTGAAGAAGCGGGAGTTTTGATGGATGGAAAGAGTGGAAAAGGAGACGGAAGAGGAACACTGTCCTGGTGGGACACCATCGAGGGTGGGAGCTGCGGTCTGGAGACGCGCGCGCCTGGTGGTGGGGGGCGGGGCAGGGACAGATGCAGGAGCTGCAGACGACGAGGTGGGACCTTCAGCTGCCTCGAAGTCAGGCCCAGGGTTAGTGGCGCCCCGACAGTCACCTAGAGACACGGCAGAGGCCGCGGCCCCTACCTGAGGAGGGTGACCCCTTGGAGCACCTGTCCTCTAGGGCCCGGGGGCTCCCGCCGCGTGGGCACGCTGCTTACCGCCCCCTGCCTGCCGGGGCGCCCTCCCCTGCACCCCAGCCCCGACCCTGGTCCCCGCCTGCTGGGCCGCCTCCTTGTGGGACTGGCGGAGGTCAGCTCTCCGAAGCGGACAGGCGTGTGCTCAGGGCCTGACCCGTCGTGGCCGCACAGGGTGACAGCGGAGGGCAGCGCCCGGGCTCCGAGCTGTGGAAATAGGAGTAGCCCTGCAGGAGGGGAACGTTTCCAACTAGAAATGGCCTGCTTTTATTTGTTCCTGAGAAGGAGAACCGAGCAGAGCGCGCGTGCTGGACACCTGCACCGGCTTTCTGGGAGGGGGCAGGTGTGAGCTCAGTTCTGACAGAAGGCGGGCAGACCCGGCCAGGCGGCGCTGGAGTGAGGGGTTGGGACTTGCCCCCACGTCGTGTGCCTTCAGAGCTGTGAGCGCTTCCCCCGCACCTCGTCATGGTATCAGTTACAGGCCAGCCCTTGGTGGGAAAGCCTTTTTCTGCTACTGCTCTCTGGTGGCCCGTGGTTGCTGTCCAGGAATACCGTGAGGCCGCTTCGCAGAGCACGTCAGATCGACGAGTCAGACGACCTAGAGCCTCTCGCCACCCAGAGCAGCGCCCAGGGGCTTACACGCGGTATTAGGGCCCTTGCTTTTCGGGTGGCATCAACGTCATACTGCAGCTGGGGCTGCAGTTTTTCCCCCTAAGCACCTCTTTCTCTTCTGCAACCCTATGGCAGCCCATGGTTGTTTAGATGGAGCTCAGGAATGTTTTTAAATATTAATTTGGTTTGACATGACTTGGTGCACAAATTAATTATTCAAGCACATATTGTTCCACGTACATGAAAAGAATGGAACTGTAGTGAGTCGCGTTCTGACTACCACATGTGCATCATAATGTTACCAGCAACAGACTATTAAGAGAACAAAAGCTGGCAACATACAGTAACTCTGGATTTGGCCAGTCCCACAAAATTAGCATAAATATGTGAAGCGATCAGAACACTTTGGGACTTCCTAGGAAAGTGTCCCTATTCTTATCTAGTTCTAAAAGAATGTGGAGTAAACGATTCATTTAACCGAGGATAAAAATATGTCTGCTATGCAGTTATAATCGTGTGTCATTAATCAGAAAATACTGCAGAAACTCTGACAAATTAAAAACACAAGGATGTGTCTGCAAGGGTTTTTTCAGCCATTAAAAAGCTGCTTCACCTCTCAGGCAGGCTTTCATGGCAACTCCTTGCTCAGTGTACTGACATCTTCAAAGACTCTGACATCTGTCGGCCTTTGAACTACCATTAAAAAATATTATCCCATTTCCATTCTTTTATGCCCATTTTTTTAATTATAGCCCTTCTTTCAAGTTGAGAACATGGTTGGTTTAAATGATGCTGTCCTTTCGTTTTCAGCCACCCAGCTGCGGTTTGAATAAATTGATGTAGAATCAAAGGCGGGACTTTAAAGGAAAAAGGTTTGATGGACTTGGACTCCGAACCAGATGAGGTTTTATGATGAAAAGGGTTTAATCCCAGCACAGGCATTGCGTCTATCAGTTGAGCAGAACAAAGCAATTCATATATATAGGTTCACGCGAAATGATCTATTTTTTTTTAACAGCACAGATCTCTTCAGGACTTGCAAATGTGGCATTAGCTAATATTCAGAGAGCTGATTTCCTTTCATCCACCAGAAGCTTATGATTATAGTACAGTTCTCGAATTGGAAATGAGAGCTGCAACACAGATTTAAAGCTGTGCTGTCTGATTTGTATTCAATCTACATGTCACTGCGGGACAGGCTAGTCTGGGCCAAGCTGGTTCAACACAGGGGAGAACAGTTTCATCATCTGAGATTCTTAGTCAAAAATATCACCAGCTAATTAAGACAACAGTCTCATGAGTATTAGCGAGGTGTTTGGTTGATTGGTATCTCTTAAAATTTGACAAGAAGGATTGAAGATGCATCCTCTCTTTTATTTCGTATGCTTCTTGCAGTGTTAATGTGCACAGGTGCATTGCAGGGGAATGAAGTGTAGTCAGTTAACTCAGACCACTTTTTTAGAAAAGGAAAACAACGTAACTGTAAAACAATGACTTATTTGGCCTTCAGATATTTCCCCTCATCCAATTATTGATCTGAAAAACAAAAAATCCTTTCTGAAAGTAGACTTCAACATTGCCTTTGCTCAGTAAACTACTGAATGATAAACGTTATTTTGAGCCAGACCATTCAGTAACTAGATAAGTCATTTAGGATAATTGCAAACCTAGAACATAGATCTAAGTCCACTTTAAAGTAAAAAGTGATTAAAAAAATTTTTTTTCTATAATAATTCAGGGTAAATTGTACTTTTAATCCATTAGAAATTTACTTAAGATCATGCGCACCTGTTTTACATTAGAAATGTGCTATTTTTTCAGAGTAAAGAAATGGTTCTTCCATTTACTTGGAAGGTTTGGTACCATTTACTTGTACAGATTTGATCATTCTGCACCAATTATTTTTCATTCTCTTCAAATAGAATTTCTATTTTAAACTACAAATTAGTATCCAAACCGTATTTGAAGAAATTCTGAACATGCATAGTTTTAATCTGGCAAAACAGATGTCAGTTAGAGGAGCGGTACTTTAATTCTTCTCCTACTACGATCTGTGGTCTACCTCATAGTCTAGAATGCTTCATTGTCTTTTTTTCCTCCCTTCTCTTTAGAAGAAAACATGGAATAATGCACTTTGATATAGGGTTTACCAGGAAGTACATTTTGCCTAGCCCTAACATATTTTTGTAGATTTATAAGTTTACTGAGTTACTTGGAAGAAGTTGGATTTCTCTCAGTATAATCATCATTGCTTTTCACTCTGGAATCCTATTTTAGCTTCCCCCTTTTTTATTATGCAATGATGAGCCAATCTTTCACTGCTGTTAACCATGTAGTTAAGTTTTCATCCCTATATACATCCCTTTTGCTCTATCCTACTGAATTATGTCTGTGTCTTCCCAGTGAGTCCTAGTTTTCCCCTGCTTCCCACTTCTCCATCTGAATTTCTTATTTCTCTACCAGCTCCACGACCTTACACTAAATATTGTGGTCTCCCCGCCCTTTTTTTCCCTTAATTCTTCTGTTAAGCAGCCGTCTGCATGTCAGTGGCCTTAAATAACAGCTATGTGCTAATGACTCAAAGCTCCCATCCCTCATGTGAGAACTGGTCGCAGATATCCAGCTGCTTCCTGGCCCCTTCTCTTAGCTCACAGACGCCTCAGATGTCACATGTCCAGAACTGAAACCTCCACCCCCGTCTTTTCCATGTCTATGAGCTCAGTGCTCAAGCCACAACTTGGGTGTCATCCTTGAATGGCTTACCTTTCTCTTAATCCGTCAGTAAATACCATAGATTCAGCCCCCCAGAATCTATCTCGAATCCATTCATTTCCTTCCCTTCCAGCCGCTCCCTAGTCCAGGACACCACCGTCTTTCACCCAGACCTCCACAGTAGTGCCCTAACTGATAGTCTTGCTTTCCTTCTTGTTCTTCTCAGCAACCATAATGATCATTTTCAAAATATATGTTGGATTACAAAACCTCCCTGCTTAAAATCCTTCAGTAGCTTGTATTTAGAATAAACTCCAAGCTTCTTAGCATGGCCTACAGAACCTTGCATGAACTGGCCCTATTGTTGCTTTCCCAACACTTTCTCCCGCTCTTCTCCCCTGGCTAACTGTGCTGGAGCAACACCAGCTTCTTTCTCATTGCTGAAATATACCAGACTCTTTCTAGCCTTCATACTTTGGCCCGTGCTATTTATTGGGACTGGAAAGCTTTTGCTCTGGCCCTTGGCATGAGCAGCTTCTTCTCATTCTTTAAGTCTTAGCCTAATTGTTAACTCCTCACATGGGCCTTCCCTAAAAAGGGCTTCCTTTCAGTGATGCAGGCCTTCCTCAAGAAACTAGAAAAATCTCAAATAAACAACCTAACCTATCACCTAAAAGAATTAGAAAAAGAAGAACAAACAAAACCCAAAGTCAGCAGAAGGAAGAAAATAATAAAGATCAGAGAGGAAATAAATAGAGATTAAAAAAAAAAAAAAGGAAAGGATCAATAAAACCAAGAGCTGATTTTTTGAGAGGATAAACAAAATCAACAGACCTCAAGCCAGGATCACCAAGAAGAAAACAGAGAGGACCCAAATAAACAAAATAAGAAATAAAAGAGGAGAAATAATAATTGATACTACAGAAATACAAAAAATACAGCCTGCCAAACTGAGTCAAGAAGAAACAGACAAATTGAACAGACCGATCACTAGAAGTGAAATAGAACCTGTAATTTTAAAAACTCCCTGCAAACAGAAGTCCAGGCCTGGATGACTTCACTGGGAAATTCTGCCAGACATACAAACAAGAACGTATACCTTTCCTTCTCAGTCTCTCCCAAAAGATTGAAGAGGAGAGAACACTCCCAAAGTCATTCCATGAAGCTACCGTCACCCTGATACCAAAACCAGACAAAGATACTACCAAAAAAAGAAAATTACAGGCTAATATCTTTGATGAATATAGACACAAAAATCCTCAACAAAATATTAGCAAACCAAATCTAACAATACATAAAAAGGATCAAGCACCATGGTCAAGTTGGATTTCTTCCAGGGTCACAAGGATGATTCAACATATGCAAATCAACCAAAGTGATAAACCACATTGATCAAAGAAAAGACAAAAACCACATGATCATCTCAATAGATGCAGAAAAAACATTTGATAAAATTTAACATCCATTCATGATAAAAACTCTACCAAAGTGGGTATAGAGGGAACATATCTCAACATAATAAAAGCCATTTATGATAAACCTACAGCCAGCATAATACTCAACAGTGAAAATCTGAAAGCCTTCCTGCTAAATTCTGGAACAAGACAAGGATGCCCACTCTCACCGCTTCTATTCAACTTGGCATTGAAAGTCCTAGCCACAGCAATCAGACAAGAAAAAGAAATAAAAGGTATCCAAACTGGAAGGGAAGAGGTAAAATTGTCATTATTTGCAGATGACATGATACTGTATATAGAAAACCCTAAGGACTCCACACAGAAACAGCTAGAAATAATAAATGAATTCAGCAAGGTAGCAGGATACAAGGTTAATATACAGAAATCAGTTGCATTTCTTTCCACTAATAATGAAATATCAGAAAGAGAAAGTAAAACAGCCCTGTTTAAAATGCATGCAAAAAAAATAACCTTGGAATACTCTTAACCAAGGAAGTGAAAGACCTATACACTGAGAACTGTAAAACATTGATAAAGCAAACTGAAGATGATTCAGAGAATGAAAAGCTATCCCATGCTCTCGGATTAGAAGAATTAATATTATTAAAATGGCCATACTACCCAAAGCAATCTACAGATTTAATGTGACCCCTATCGAATTACCCATGACATTTTTCACAGAACTAGAACAGATAATCCTAAAATTTATATGGAACCACAAAAGACCCAGAATTGCCAAAGCAATCCTGAGGAAAAGGAACAAAGCTGGAGATGTAACCCTTTCAGACTTCAGACAATACTACAAAGCTACAGTAATCAAAACAGCATGGTATTGGCACAAAAACAGACATATGGATCAATGGAACAGAATACAGAGCCCAGAAAAACTGGCGCACCTGTGGTCAATCAATCTACAACAAAGGAGGCAAGAATATACAATGGAGAAAAGATAGTCTCTTCAATAAGTGGTGTTGGGAGAGCTGGATAGCTTCATGTAAATCAGTGAAATTAGAACACTCCCTACACCATATACAAAAATTAACTTGAAATGTTAATATCTAAACATAAGACATGACACCATAAAACTAGAAGAGAACGTAGGCAAAAGATTCTCGGACATAAATCATAGCAATATTTTCTTAGGTCAGTCTCCCAAGGCAAAAGAAATAAAAGCAAGAATAAATAAGTGGGATCCACTCAAACTTACAAGCTTCTGCACAGCAAAGGAAACCATAAATAAAATGAAAAGACAACCTACAGACTGGGAGAAAATATTTCCCAATGATGCGACTATCAAGGGCTTAGTTTCCAAAATAGACCAACAGCTCATACAACTCAATATCAAAAAACAACCCAATAAAAAAATGGCCAGAAGACCTAAATAGGCATTTCTCCAGAGAAGACATAAAGATGGCCAAGAGGCACGTGAAAAGGTGCTCAACATTACTAATTATTAGAGAAATGCAAATAAAAACTACAATGAGGTATCACCTCACACTGGTCAGAATGGCCATCATCAAAATATCTACAAACAATAAATGCTGGAGACAGTGTGGAGAAGAGGGAAGCCTCCTGCACTGCTGGTGGGAATGTAATTGATACAGCCACTATGGAGAACGGTATGGAGGGTCCTTAGAAAACTAAGAATAGAACTACCGTATGACCCACCAATCCCACTCCTGGGCATATATCTGGGAAAGATGAAAACTCTAATTTGAAATGATACATGCACCCCAATGTTCATAGCATTATTTACGATAGCCAAGACATGGAAAAAACGCAAATGCCCATCAACAGATGAATAGATAAAGAAAACGTGGTACATGTATACAATGGAATACTACTCAGCATGAAGAAGAATGCAGTATTGCCATCTGCAGCAACGTGGATGGACCTAGAGATGATCATACTTAGTGAAGTAAGTCAGAGAAAGATGAGTATTATATGGCATCACTTATGTGTGGAGTACAAAAAATAATACCAATGAATCTATATACAAAACAGGAACAGAGTCACAAACATAGAAAACAAACTTACGATTACCAAAGGGGAAAGGGAGGGGAGGAGGGATAAATCTGGAGTATGAGATTAACAGATGCAAACAGTAGTTTGTACATAAAATGGATAAGCAACAAGAATTTACTGTATAACACAGGGAACAGTATTCAGTATCTTGCAATAACCTATATTGGAAAGTAATCTGAAAAAATATATATGTATATAACTGAATCACTTTGCTGTACACCTAACAATATTGTGAATCATATATACTTCAATATAAATAAATAGATAATATAAATAAATACATAGATAGGGCTTCCCCTATCAAGCACCTTGTTTGTGAACTTCATAGCACTTTTCCCAGCTTATATTACCTATGTATTAATTTTTTTGTCTGTTCCCCCAATGGACTGAGAAAATGGACCTTCTGCGCTTTCCTCACTTCTGTATACCCTCTACTGAAAAGATTCTTGGTGCAGACCGTGGCCTCGGCAGACATTTGTGAGCATCTGTGTCAACAAAGGCAGAGTCACTGAGCAATGGGAGCCACAGGCAAGCGGAGCTGGGCTCCCTCCGAGGAGCCGGCAGCGGCTTCAGAGCTGGGTTAGGTCACAGGGGTCCAGGCGACGGTCTGCCAGGCTCTCAGCGAGCCGCCAGCTCATTAGCGTGTTTTGGTTGTGTGTGTGTGTGTTCTTTGGGGGATGGCACCGGCAGTGTATTGTCATTCCCATCTCTGAGTTCTCACAAAATTTCTAATCTACAATGACAAAAATAGGTGTGTAGCATTAGCCCATAATCACCGTGACGTCATTATTGTTTCCATGTTTGTGTCTTCCAGAGGAGGGACTGCACCTTATGTCTTTGCATCCAAAGATCCTGCCAGAGGGCCTGGCCCAATCAGTGAATGAATACAAATCAGTAAATTTAACTATTTTGCAGGGATTGGTCTCGGTCCGGGCTCTGCTTGTTCCCATATTTTTTAACCTTCAGATTTCTAAAATATGCAGCCAGTTTCTTTATTAAATCTCCAAATCGTATTGACTTCAGAGAATTGGTTGCCACTTGGGTAATATTAAATTATAGCATTTAATTATAGAATATTTATCTTCTATAATTATAGAATATTTATCCAACATATGCCAAGGCCCTCCTTAGTTTCGGACACATTGCTAGCTGCTGAAGATGTAAAAAATGAATAGCACACACTTAATCATTGGGGGAAAGGACAAGAAACATAAATGTAAGCAGAGCGTTAGAGACCTAATGGGACTTTGTGAGCTGCGAAGGACGGAGACCTCAGCCATCGCGGATGGGGTCCTCGGGCAGGGCGGTAGCGCCGTCTCTCCAGCGTGCACGTGCCTTGGGCACTGCTCATGTGTTCTTTTCTCCCAACTGAAAAGAGTGTAACTTTCCTCCTTTATTATTTCTTTAACTTTTTTAGTACGTACAGAACTATCTTACCTCTGTGTGGTGTCTCCGTGCAGAGGCTGTCGTGACCATGAAGGTCCAGGCACATAATCTGTAAACGTTCCTTTTTTAGTTCTTTGCTGAAAGCCATCACAACCAACTGAGGAGTGAATTACGCTACTGATTCCGTGGTGTTCGAACAATATTCCTACATATTTTAGTCTTCCTCTCCATAATTTATATTAAAATCTTCAAAAGGGTGGGAGAGTGTCTTTAATTTTGTTGTCTACTGGTAGCAACCATGAGATTGATCTGGTCTTATCTTAGAGGACTTCTGAGTGTTTCTCTGGTACATAAACTGAATTCAGTGTGTAGAAATCCTACTTTCCTATCACTGAGTGTTGCTACTCTGAGGACAAATGTAGCATCTGTGTCATGGGGTCCTGCGGTACCGTAGAGACATCGCTTGTTCTTTCTATCCACGTCCAATGGGTATGATATTATAATTAAGGGTAGTTAGCTGGCAAAGGGAACATAGTCTGAGTTCTTCAGGAACTTCTCTAGCTCTTTTCCAGGCAATAAATTAACTTTTAAGGGGGTAAAATAATGAGACGGTTGTTTGAAGCTATGTCTGATGGCCAAGGCGAAAACATATACACATGCAAGTGTGCGCGTGCACACACACACGCACACACACAGAGCCTTTCTTCTGCTTTGCCTCTGAAGTTCATGTGTGAAGTTGGCTGCATCTGTTCTCATAAAAATGACACAAGGGAAAAAAACACATCAGTCATAATGAAGCAGCATTGCTTTAGCTCCAGAGGGCCTTTGACTTCCTATCTCTATTTTTTGTTTTTACCATAATCATAAACTTTCTCATCTGAGATGAAGAGTGTGGAATTATTACATTTTGTTCCTTTATTAGGCAACTCTGGAGGTTGAACCATCAGGAGATTTTATCGCTGGAATAAGAAGCGTTAAGACAATTACCTGGCGTTGAGTACTGTCCCCACCCTTGTCCTGTGGTCAGAGGGGCGACAGCCTCACCCTCAGGGGTGCGTCTTTTACACCCCACGGTCACAAGGTTGTTCACTCTAAATCAAAGCCCTCAGAAGGTCTTCCTTACTCTTAGTTTTTTCTCAAATTTTTCATTTGGACTTTTCAGTCAGTGTCTTTGGGAAGTCAGATTTCTTTCCCTTTATGCTCAAGAGTGATAGTTTCAAGGTCTTAAAAAAATCTTGTTGTACTTTTCCTGTTTATTTTCAGAGCCTCTTGTTTTCATTGTATAGATGTAATAAAATGTCCTCTTCCCACGTTTATGAATTACCGCTCTCCTCCAGGGCGTTTTCCTGTCCGTCTGTTCATTCATATACTTGTCTTGGCTCTTCTGTGCTTGCTGGCTTTGCTTTCTGTTCATGTTACAGAAGATGAATATTGTATTAGTTGCCTGTTGCTGTTGTAACAAATTACTACAAACTTCGTTGCTTAAAACAACAGAAATTTATTATCTTATAGTTCTGAAGGTGACGAATCCAAAATTAGTCTCACAAAACTAAAATCAGGTTGTGGGCCAGGGTGGTCCCTTCTGGAGGCTCCAGGGAAGAGCCTGCTTCCTTGCCTCTTCCGCTTCTAGAAGCCGCCACCTTTCTCCGCGGGCCTGCCCCACATCACGCTCCCTCTTGTGCTTCCATGGTCAGCTGTCCCCTCTGGCTCTGACCCTCCTCTGTCGCTCTTCTAGGGACCCTGTGATGGCATTGGGCCCACATGCATACGCCAGGGTCCCTGGTCACATCTCTACCCAAAGATGCCCCTTTTACCATGTGAGGTGACACAGTCATGGGTTCTGAGGGTTATGACATGGACGTCTTTGGGTAGAGGGGCCATTATTCAACCTGCCACAGACGGGATGGCAGGAGAGCTGTTCTGTTGTATAAACAGAGTTTCTTTCCTGCCCCACCTCCTAATATGTCTCTCCCTGAGTGGTAAATCAGAGTGAGTTCTTGGGTAGGGGTGACATTTAGACTGAAAGATGTGTTAGCATCCAGGTCCCTTAAATGCTAGACTGAGGAGGGCTTTATTCTGGGTTTGTAGAATCCACACTAGAAGCCTTAGGTTTCCCTGGATTGTTCCTTCAATTTCTTTTTAGGTAAGAGCCTTCTGTTTCTCACCCAGATTGCCTGCAATCTACAGATTGGGGTGCGGCCCCCCCTCCCCTGTACACAGAACCTCAGGAGCTTGTTTGTATTTTCACCTCTCGCTGATGTATTTACCATCTTTGCAGCACGCGAGCCCAGAACCCAGAGGGGCCCGGGTGGATGGAGGCCTGGCTCAGCTGAAGCTTCCCCATTGGCTCTGCTTTCACAGCTCATTCTATCCTCAAACATCTCAATATTCTCGTAACTACTTTCTAATCTGCAGATGCACCGACAGCTCCTGATTGGTGAATGTCTCCCAAACATGCCTGTAGTGACTTTGTTTGTACATCTACAGCTTTTCCTTTATTCAAGGTCGCTTCTTAGCCGTTCACTAAATGGGTTAAAGGTCACTAAAAGCAGGATTCTTAACGTATCACAATATTCACTTAAAGATGTAAAAATATTTGTGATACAATGACGAAAATAGTGCATTCAAGGAATGAATACTGGCTAAAACTTTTTGCTAACTTGTATCTGATAACAAAATAATTTGATACTTATTACTTCTTAAACGAATGGCCTTTGAAATTGACTGGAATGAAGGGTCACTAGACACCTTAATAGACATGCAGCCTGCCGCTGCCTTCGGAATTTCACATTATAAAGTAGTGCAGTCACAGAGCACGTCATTAGGAGCCTTGCTGAGGTTTGGGTTATTCTGGAAACAGAGCCCGATACAAGAATCAGCATACAGGTAGTTTATTGGGGAGGGAATTCCAGGACTCTGAGGTGAGGGAATGGGGAGAACGAAACAGGGAAGGGAAAAGCCGATTGATCAATTACTACTAAGAGCAAGGGGGTCTCCATCCCACTGAGGACCCTGGATGATCTTTCAGAAGACACCACGGAATTGTCCTGCCAAAGAATGTGAGTCTGGAGCATTTATCCCTGGAATTCTGGCTCCTTGTGATTGAGGGTGCTCCCAAAGGGCATCTGCCCCTGCACTTCCTGCTCCGGCACCTGCACTTCCTGCCCCTGCACTTCCTGCTCCTGTGCTTCCTGCTCCTGTGCTTCCTTCCTGCTTCTGAGCTTCCTGCTCCTGTACTTCCTGCTTCTGAGCTTCCTGCCCCTGCACTTCCTGCTCCTGCACTTCCTGCTCCTGTTCTTCCTTCCTGCTTCTCAGCTTCCTGCTCCTGTACTTCCTGCTCCTGCGCTTCCTTCCTGCTCCTGTCTTTCTAGCTTCACCTGAACCTGGACTGAGTGGCCTTCCCTGGCTTTGAAGAAAGCTCGAGGTGGAAAACTGAGCTGTACCACGGCCCACTTGAGGTGGAATCGGGTACGAGTTGCCTGCCTTAGCTGGGCTGCAATCAGTCGGGTCAGAAAGATGTGGCCCAGGATACCAGGAAGCATCTAGAATTTAATGGAAACAGTGAAAGTGGGTCAGAAATAGAGAAGCATCTTTTTTTACACAATAGAGTCTTCCCTACATAACCGCATTAAAACAGCTTTCATAGATTTGAATCATGTTTATTTAAAACATACCAAAGAAGCCCCAAGTAATCAGACTACATGAGTTTACTTCCTGTCCCTCACTAGGCCCCTTTAGAATGACAATAATGGAATAACAAAGGTATAAATCTACCACAACAAAGAAAGCACGAGGATGGCCATCAGCAGACAAGAGACTTAGGCACATTTCTGGAAGCAGTGCTGAGATGGCCAGCTGCTAGCTACACGTGAAGACGATTACAGCCTCGGAGAGAGCCAGTCTTCCTCATAAAACCCAGGAGAGGGCCAGGACTGAGAGATGCCACGAAGGAAGGGTAGCAGGAGAGATGTGAGGTGAAAAACAGGATTCGGTGAAAGTCAGCGTACAGAATAGGCGACTTCTCTCGACCACAATCCCAGGATGGACAGCATTTATTCCCAGCTGAGGGGAGTAGAGGAGCAACTGCAGAGAGTGCAGGGAAGCTAGGTGGGAAGTGACAGCTTGGGGCAAAGCCTGCTCTAGCACATGTTGGGGGTCCGTACCGTAGCAGCACCCTCTCCTCTTGCTCACCCTCGAGCGCAGCGAGCCCTGTAGAACGCAGACTCGGGCTCCAGACACACACGGAGCTTCCACTCTGCATTTACCTCCTCAGTCTTGAGCATGAACAGACAACCCGGGATCATCTGACATTTGAGGCATGAAAGAGAAGGACAAAACAAACATGACTCCAGGGAAAACAAGGGACTTTAGGGAACAAAAAGTAAATTTAAGGAGAGCAAGACTGAAATACCAAATACGGTATTATGTTTATAAAGGAAGAGCAGGCTGCTATGAAAATGTAACAATCAAAGGAATAAAAACGGGTCTGAAAATTAAAAATTGTTTAAAATGTTTACCAAAGCTAACGTTGAACAAACCTCCCACAAGCAGGAACAAAAGGCAGAGACAAAAATATGAGTATAAAAATGTGTTTTTAAAAGGTGAGACATAGTTGATTAAGCCAGGTTGCTCAATAGTTAACCGACGTTCAAGAAATAAAGCCTGGAGGAATTATCAGTTTGGTCATAGTGCTCAAGTTCACAAGGCTGAAGGATGTGAGTCTTCAGATTGAAAAGGCTAATAAGTACCAACATAATGAATGAAAAAAACCTGCCTCTGCACACATCACCACTAAACCTCAGAACAGGAGTAAAAGCGTATCCTAAAGCCTTGCAGGGTTCTTCACAGGAACGAGGGGGATTGGCATTGCATTTCCAGTAATAAATGGGAAAATACAGTAATGCCTTCACTAGAAGCATGAAAGGGAAAATATTCAAACCAAAGATTTTTCAAATCAAAAGATTTCTACACATAAGTGAACAATCAGTCATATTGGGGAAAGCCATTGCAAACATGCAACGATTTGGAAAGTTTATTTCCTGCATTTCTTTGGAAGTTGCTTGGAGGTGTTCTTCAGTAAACTAAAGGAGCAAATACAAAAGAGAAACGCAAAGGATTCAAGGACCATTGGATCCAGACTGGAGAAGAGAAAAGGGAAGGCCCAGAGAATGGCTGCACAAAGAATCCAGAAAATACCCAGTCCAGATCGGCACAGATGGGGGGTGACGGGAGGAAAAGTCTAGATTCTATCCAAGAGAATTCTTAGTGTTAGGAGGCAATAAAAGCAGAAAATGAAAGGGAAAAAAAGAAAGTGAATTAGAAACCTTGGGGCATGGAGGGGAAAGGGCTGGAAAACTACCAGAAGCAAAATGTAGTTGTTTTGTAATATATTATCTGGTTGTTTTGCACAATAATTAGACTATTAAATTTCACCTTTTGAAATCAATTTTATATAAAGCATAGAAAATTTATTCATGGTTACAGATACAACATAAATGTTACCAACCTTAACAAAAATACAGATAATAGAAGTAAAAACTCAGATAATCAAGGTTATGAGCATGATTAGGTGAAGATTAGGTAGTACTAATGTACTCCTCGAATTAAGTGGGGAATTAAAAGGCACCACCCATAACTGCTGGAAAAGGAAGGCTTAATTATTTTATTCAAAGTTGTATTTTTAATTTTTGATGGGACCTCCATACTGTTTTTCATCGTGGCTGCACTAATTTACATTCCCACCAAGAGTGCACAATGGTTTCCTTTTCTCCACATCAAAAAATTTAAAATAGAACTACAATATGATCCAGCAATTCCACTTCTGGATATATATCTGAAGGAAACGAAATCACTATCCTGAAGAGACATTGGCACACCACGTTCATTACAGCAGTGTTTACAATAGCCAGGACAAGGAAGAAACCTAAGTGTCCATAAATGGATGAATGAACGAAGAAAATATATATAGATACACCATGGAATACTATTGGTCATGAAAAAGGAGGAAGTCCTATTATTTACTACAACATGGATGGACCTTGAGAGCATTATGCTAAGTGAGTTAAGTCAGACAGAAAAAGACAAATACCATATGATCTCACTTATATGTGGAACCTTAAAAAAACAAAGTCACAGAAGCAGAGAACAGATTGGTGTTTGCCAAAGGGTGAGACATGGGGGAATTGGGTGAAGATGGTCAAAAGCTACAAGCTTCTAGTTATAGGATAAATAAGTTCTGGGGATGTGATATACAGCATGACTAGAGTTGACAGTACTGTATTCTAGATTTGAAAGTTGCAAAGAGTAGATCTTACAAGTTCTCATCACAGGAAAAATAACTGTAACTGTGGAGGTGATGGTGTTAACTGAACTTACTGTGATAATCATTTCACAATATATACATATATCAAATCATTATGTTGTATACTTTAAACTTATACAGTGTTATATGTCAATTATATCTGAATGAAACTGGAGGAAAGCTATAAAGGTAAACCATAAAGGAACTAAAAAAAGCAACCATGTTTCAGAGATGGGAAGGAGTGATGGTGGATGGCTTGAGGAAGCTAACTCTTTCTCTTTCATAGCAGGAAGTAAATAGGTGGTGAATAAGTAGTAATTCATGAAAGATATAAAGATATGAAGGTCATTATCGGAAGAGTTAAAAACACACCTGGGGCTTCCCTGGTGGCGCAGTGGTTGAGAGTCCGCCTGCCGATGCAGGGGACACGGGTTCGTGCCCCGGTCCGGGAAGATCCCACATGCCGCGGAGCGGCTGGGCCCGTGAGCCATGGCCGCTGAGCCTGCGCGTCCGGAACCTGTGCTCCGCAACGGGAGAGGCCACAGCAGTGAGAGGCCCGAGTACCGCAAAAAAAAAAAAAAAAAAAACACACCTGAAAGAGTTAAATGTGTCTACCTCCTGGTGGGGGGGGGGATTGGAGATGGGGAATCAAAAGCAGTAAAGTACTGTTTGCATTAAGAGCCGTTCTGTACCATTTGGTTTGTTTGATGATGTGTATTTTAAAATTGTAAAGAAGCATTTGAGTGAAAATTTTCATAAGAACACTTTTGCCAATACAGTGGCCTAATTTTTCTTTTTCTATTTTCATTTAATCTTTGTTTTCTGAGGTGTTCCATTAAAACAGATTCACAAAAGTTTTGGGCAGATTCCTAACTAGTTAATTCATGATGCACTTTTTCAGAGGAATTTGGAGATGGTCAGAAGACATTTGCAATTTGTTGCTGATGTTGTGGAATGCATTTATCTTGCATCCTGTAGAAACATCTCATGGTAACATCATACTATGTTCTTATAAGAATGGTCAGTAAAGTATTTCTGTCACTGGTGCAACGAAGTTATATACATTTTAGAATTAAGAAGACAAGGATACTCATCAGTTGGAGTAATATATTGGGATGGATAACTTAAGGTTGCGTAGGGAAACCTTATCCGTGCTCCATAGTGGTGGTCATAGGTGCTTCAAATAAGAGTGACGCCAAGGTGAAAAACAGAACACAGGCATAGTTTCATCAGCATAGAAAGTGCATTACCATTTGCAGCAATATGGATGGACCTGAGATTACCACACTAAGTGAAGTAAGTCAGACAGAGAAAGACAAATACCATATGATATCACTTACATGCGGAATCTAAAAAAATGATACAACTGAACTTGTTTACAAAACAGAAACACTCACAGACTTATAGAACGAAAGTATGGTTACCAGGGGGAAAGTGCCCGGGGTGGGGGAGGGATAGATTGGGAGTTTGGGATTGACATGTATGCACTGCTATAATATATTTAAAATAGATAACCAACAAGGACCTACTGTAGAGCACAGGGAACTCAGCTCAGTATTCTGTAATAACCCAAATGGGAAAAGAATTTGAAAAGGAATAGATACGTGTATAGGTGTAACTGAATCACTCTGCTCTACACCTGAAACGAACACAGCATTGTTAATCAACTACACTCCAATATAAAATAAAAATTAAAAAAAGAAAGTGCATTAGACAGGCCCCATGATACAGTCGTCAGCGTTGTAGTGAGTTGAAGATACGAAGTCTAAGTATAAGGATTATAAGATGCTCTGAGAAAGAGAAACTGCATGAAAAACTGAAATCTTAGTGGAAATAAATAGAAGACTGGTTGAGGCAAGACTTTCTTAATAAATCTTGAATGTCGTGTTGAAATGTAATTTCATGATGCGATAAAATCTGAAGTGAGAAGCAATATCAGACTGTAATAAAATAGTATTATTTCAGATGGGTAATTCACCAGTGCATGGGAAATCACTCCATGGGGAAGACTCTAACATATGCTTTTTCCCACTAATGTTATTTTAGATTTCTTTAGCATTGACATGTTAGTTGAATCATTTTTATTGATCCAGGAGGCAACTGTTTGAAAAGTAAAATAAAATAAATAATGGTCATTTAATTAAACATTTAAGTGCCTCAATCACTTGAGTCTAAGCCTCTGTGCAGAATTTCTGTGAGTTCTAGAGCAGGAAGTGTTAATTAAGCTGTCTAATGGAGCAGATGAGGACAGTTAGGTACCTGGGAGCCAGTCCTGATTGCTGCTTGCAAGGTTTGTGAACTTAAAACAGACACGTTAACCCAGTCTCTTAGAGCACCCACTTAATCATTTTTATGGAAATGATAATACCTATGTATTTATTATAAGGATTCCAAATAAATCTGTGAAACTGCCTGTAAAATTTTGAAGCATATGGAATACACACACAAGTGCGCACACAATGGTTTTCTAAAATGTAGAATTGAGATGCAAGTGGTTTGCCTTATGCATAACATTTTACTTAACAGCATCCACTTTATTACATACGTTCAATCGTAATCATACAGAGCTGGGAAAATTTTTTTCCTTTTGACTTATGAAATTAGTAGATGGCATATACCGACATTCAAGTCATCTCGTACTGAACGGACAATGAAGACAAACAAAAACCACTTTATTTAATCTCCTGCTAATGAAAATAATGTACTTTCTGATTTCTTTGATCACATTGCTTTAGTTACGTTTCTGCCTCCTCATTGGCTGCTTTGCTTTGGAACTGCATAGAATAAAATTAAGGTCATAAATGCAGTTCCGTATCCATAGCAACATCTATTTCTGTTTCAACACGTTGCAGGTATTTCTTTTCATCCTAATGCTTTCTTAGGGTTTGCTGGTCTCTTTGGGGATAAATGTCTCAATAAATGGCCTGAGAGTAAATCGAGTATTTTCAGTATTCTAGAAGACACAGCGGAAGGAGACCAGAAACCTAGGTAGCCCGGTATTAACATGGACTGTTAAATTGCTGGTAGGGTCAGAAACTCAAGTAGATCAGTTTTAGGAGAATGAACTCAGATCAAGAGGTCAGGAAAAGGTCTTCCAAAGTCCAGGTAGTTAAAACAAGAGATAAAAAGGATGTAATCACTTAAAGGCAAGAATCTAATCAAGACGGCAGGTTTGGGGAGTGAGTAGTAACTGTAATTTTGAAACATGCATGAAATCAGGAATCCAAATCTCAGATTATGAAGCAAATAAATATCCGAGATAAAGGGTAACACGGAGGATTAGTCAGGCAGCTGCGCCTGACAGGCCACAACCAAGGTCGGTGGCTGTGAGCCTGGCTGGGAGGCGAGCTGTGTTCTGGCACGTGTCCTGTAGGTGAGCGCTTGCTTAACAGGGGCTGGCAGGTGAGTGGACGGGGCAAGTGTGAGCTTGTGCCTGAGGTGGAATCTGGGAGACAAGGTAGGAAGGTTTGCTGAACCGTTCAGGTTAACAAAAAGGAAAATAATCTCGGAAATCATCTGTTTTATAAGCTGTCAGGTGGCTTTGTTCTCTGCGCTGAGTACATAGTCAGCTACCAAGAGTTTAACAGGCCTTGGGAGCTTGGATACTGACTAGTGGAAGTTAGAGATGGTCACACGGACGTTTTCATTGCAGAGTGGTTTTGGAAGAGCTCTGCATCAAATTGAGTAGAACATTTTTCTTAACAAAACCATCAGTTTTAAAATCCATTGGATGTTGATTAGCGTTTACTGGAAAAAACTCAATTCACATGTTTATCAAAAAATGTTAAGCGAATTGAAACATTTATTTTTTGTTGACGTTCATCTCTAAATTTACTCATAGCACTTTTTCCTTTGGGTTTTGAAAAACTATTGGTATCCATGATCTTGACCGTAGGTAGCCTTTGTTCCTCAGTTTGTTTTTAAAAGCGTTACAATGAGGATCAGTGTGCCTGAGGCTGTGTTTGTATGTCTAAGACATATAACTTTACTGAGATCTCATAACTGTCTAGTTTTACCAGATGCAAGAATATAATGTTGAAAAGAGTTTAACATTGTATTTAGTAAGATAGTAAGATCTATCTATCAATTCATTGAAAGCCTTTATTTTTATATTATATCATTGTTACGAATCCTGTTTCTAATGTCGGTATGCCAGTTATGATAGAACTATGTATACCTTTTGAATATACACTTGAATATATTTAAGAACAACCTTTTTTATACTTTTATTGAGTCTCAGCTAAAAATAAACTACAAAAATGTTTGAAAGTAATTTTAAACTGAAAAGCCTAAATTATGAAAAAAATTAACAATGATATTCTTTGCCTCTACTTATGTTTATAAGCAGAGGCAAAGAATATCACCTTGGATTTAGTTAGTGCATTTTTCCCTAGTTATTTGCATTGGCTTTACCCATACAATTTCCTTTTATATTAAGTGATTTCATTTATGAATAGAGAAGTAAAAGCAGCAAGTAGCAGGTCATGCACAAAAGTACAAATTATTATAGTAAATTAAGTTATTTTTCACCATTTCTTGGGGTTGCTGTATGGACATCAGAATTATCCAGGATGCTTTCCTGAGTGGGATGGATTAATAGTGAGGTAATCTCCCTCTCTCTTCTGACCCTCTACCCTACACCTCATACAAGGTATTCTAACACCTAAGAGATCTTGGGAAGGCCCACCTGGCAGTAACTGTACTTCCATCTCAAAGCTGTCTTTTAAGGTCACATTGACATAGGAGGATACTGTGCTACTGTGTGAAGATACTCACTACCGATGCCTTCGTGGCTTTAAAAGGGTACTTACTTTGAGCTTCTTTCAAAATTCCTAGAAGTAGATCTACCAAGAATTACGCTGTTTTCTGCAGTGAGTGAGAGGACAGGAATATTAAGCTAGAAATCCTGGTGTCGACATGGTACTGACTTAAAACCTATCATGTGATTTTGCTGCTTTAGTTTCGGCGTAGATTTAAAGAATTGGTTGTGTGTAGTGCACACAATGCACAAAAGTGCACGTGCCTGGGAGGAAATGCTGTTAGAAACAAGAATAAGAGAGCACGCACCGTGTCCATTCTGACAGCGGCACACCGGCAGGCAGCTTGGACTTTCCCCGGAGGCGGGCAGCCCTTCCTTCCGTTGGCTCATTGTTTAAAGCCAGAGTGTTCTAGGTTTTCTTATATTTAATTAAGCAGCCAAAGCTTCTGAATATCCTGCTTCAGTCAAGTCACCTGGTTGTTAGCACAGCAATTAGTGTTTTCTTAATGGTACTGGTCTAACATTTGGGCTCTTGTGACCCTAATGCATACAGAATGTTTGGATAGAGAGGCTAATAGAGAACCAGGAGAAAACTGGTGCTTTGCCTTCCTGGGAAAGGGAAGTATAGTAAGTGGAGAGAATGCTGAAAATCTGCTTTCCGATTACTTGAATGTCACTCTTTATAGAAGAAGTTTTCTAGTGGAGAAGAACCTACCCTGAATTTTATTTTTCTTCCAAGGCCAAATAGGTTACCTGCTGCTCCTGGAAGCACTCTGTCAAAGGAATAGCTTTAAGGGTTTCTAGATGCTGCAAATAACATGTTCCCAACATGTGGTCCTGTTCGTTAGCCCTGATCCTCTACCAAAGTGAGTTGTGGATAATACGTCCGTGTTTGCTCTTTAATACTTTATGTTGCATTCTCAAGATGAGATTATTAAGAGTGCTGTTTGAAGATAGTGTCTTTGTAGTGTCCTAATTCTCCAGGGGACTGTTCCCACTTTTATAATTCCATGCGAGTCTAGAAAATATATACATATTTATATTTTGTGCTTCTGTTCATTATTAATATATTTAATCTATAAAATAAATGCTCATACACAGTCATTTTAAGTGTAGTAGACATTTCACTTACAAGTTTCCAAAATAGGCCAATGAGAACTTCCTTTTTTCCCGATTAATTGTAACTTAACCTAAAAGCAAATTGCTGTTGGTTTTCACTCACTTTCCTCAAGACCTATTTGCAATTAGATGATTTGGGTGGTTCTTTTAGAATAAAACTATAAATTTCAATATCAGTTATGAATTTTTAGTAGTATCATCATTATTCACAAAAAACAAATGCAGACATAATATTTGCCAGTTCATGTGTCTCATTATATGTTCTGTTTCTCCTTTTGAAGTTTTTTTTCCTCCAGATAGGCATGTAAATTAATGAGTGCTTTTCTTTTGTACTTTCACCCTATTTCTTTTTTTCTTTTTTATTCTCCACCTAGAGTGCTCTCTTCTTTTGAAGGTAAAAAATATATTTTATTTCTTGACGTAAGCCCTTTGTAGTATGTTCCAAAACTGAGTATTAATTGTTCTAAAAAGTTTTAATCAAGTTAAAGTTTTTCTTGCCTTTCCTATATGTTAGGCTCTGTCCTCTCCTTCATCATGTAATTTAGTAGTGTCATTGTGATCAACGATACCACATTATAATTTTTTGTATAGAATGCCTTCCAGAGCTAAGCTATTCATTTGGAATTTGGGGCAGTTTAAACTCCTTTCTCATCTTTACAAGTTGCAGAGGTAATATTTTTCCTGAACTGCAAGGTGGGCAAATGATTATATTTTTAATTACTGGGTCTAATAACTGTAGAACAAGAGTCTAGAAACACAAATGTACCTTAAATATCCTAAACATGCATATTGGATCTTAGAGAAATCTTTGAATAACCATAAGGTAAATCTGCTGACTCTTCTTTCTAAATATCTCTGAGTCACTGAAGGGATTTTTTAAATGTTTTCCATTTGACAGAACATAGACATTATGAGTCAAGAAAGTTCTGTTTGCAGCCTAGATGCAGCAGGTTATAAACAGGAAATATGCTGCCCTAGGAATCTGAAGACCTGGTTTCTTACCCAGACTTTTATGTGACTTTCCCTGCATCTCTTAATGTTTCTCTTTTCTGCTTTTATCAACTACCTGTCTTTCCTATGGCTTATGGGAACACACTTTAAAAGCTTTTTAGCCCTATAAAAACACTAAAAAATATAAACTTTTATTCTAAAACTCAGGAAAAAAATTAACTCACATGTAAAGTAATTTTATAATACTTGGCTTAATTTGAAATCATTAATTTCCAAAATATGTTAAAAGATATATTGAATGTTGTAGGATATAATTATACAGTAAAATAGGCTTTTATTTTAACTCTTTAGATGGATTTCAGGTTTTAAATTATAATCAACATTGGATCTCATGTAAGATATAGTTTTATGCTTGGTATAAGTTTAATGTCTGTAAAATAGATATAGATATTTCTAAAATATTATTTTTTGTTGATCCAACTGCATTTTTCTAATATATCCCACTCTGGACTTTTTTTTTTTTTAACATCTTTATTGGAGTATAATTGCTTTACAGTGTTGTGTTAGTTTCTGCTGTATTGACTTTTTAATATAGATGCTATCCTTCCTTGAAGTCTGAATATCTACTTTCACATCAATTCTATATATTTAATCAGATCCCCCAAATTCACGTTTCATTCAAGGTATTCCTTTTATTCAAAAATAAAATGAGACATTTGGAGTAAAATTAAAGTTCTAGAAGAATAAGATCTGAAGTTGCTTCGAAAATAACTGACATAAGGAGTGATCAATAACCGAGTATAACAGAAAGAATCTATTATCTGTATTTTAATTTTTAAAATACAATATTTAATAATAAAATATATAATACTATAAATTTATAGCAAGTATATTATATATTTAGATTATATATTATAGCTAACAAAAACCTTACTAGTCATCAGGTTGTTTTCCCCACAAAATTATTTTTAAAAACATCCATGGGTTACGTTTTTCCATCGTAAGCTGGCAGCTGCCAACACTGAAAGTTATCTTCCAGTATTTTCTGTTGACAGCGAGCTCAGTGAGGTTTTATAGACATCTAACTGAGGACCAATTTTAAATGTTTACCTAAAGCACATTTAAAGCAGGAAATATATTAATAAATAAAGCTAAGTTATATAATGAACTCCTACTTATTAATAGACTCTAAGGCGAAAGAGCACTTCCATCCTGTTCTCTGTGCTAATTCTAACCTCTGTGACCCGGCAAAGGACGTTCATGCAAGGCCGGTTCTTAGGGTCCTCACCCTTGATGTGGCAGGGCACCTCCAGTGAGTAGGCACTGAGGGGCACGGGCTGTTCTCTTGAAATGCAGCCCTGCTGAGGATTCTGCTTCCTTGATAAGCCCTGTGTATAGATGAGAACACAGCTCTTCAAAAACGGACCCTGAGAATCATGAATAGATACAGACAACCCAGCTCCTTAAAATAGGATGTGATGAGGCAATGGCCGTTGAGATGGATGGGCTCATAGATGGGCAGACAAACCAGTGACTGACACAGCTGACCAGAGAGCTCTGAACTACCCGAGGATCGAACGTCTCGGAAGACCTGAGACCTAAGTCAGCGCGAGAGTCCTCTAGAGATGCTTGCCATTCTGTGAGCACCTCTGCTTCAGATCATACTACGTTCCAACCTCCTGATCCTGACTTCCTACCATTTTGTTTCTCTTTAATCCTCCCTAATCCGTATTGTTTGATCCTACGACTGCCTGAACCATGGTGTTCATTACATACCAGTTGTGCTGGTTCAAAACAGAGCTGATTGGTGTTTAATTATTGTATTTAATTTGTTAGAAACACACTAATCACCTATCATTATTTTTGATACTTTTTTCTTTGGGAGACAAAAGCAATGTTTTCTTACAATGTTAATGTTTTCTTACAAGGTTAAACTGCCTTTTATGCTAAGGTTCCTCTGAGAGTTGTTTACAACAAAAAGAGAACATTCTGTTGCACATGATATTTATAAAATAATCTTAGAAGGTTAAAAGACCATAAGTTAAAATAATGTGTTTTCTTTCATCTGTAGGCTTAAATCCAAAGATATATTTATTGTGTCCAGCATAATGAAAATAGAGAAATTATTTTTGATCAATTTTGTATGACTTAAAATAATGTTTAGTGGCCTTAATATTAACCATAAAGTATTAAAATACATTCTAGAACTATTAATATGTTGTTCTAAAAAAAGATATTTTAAATTAACTTTTTTTCATGATAAAAGTAAAGAATAAGGAAACAATGTGGTATTTGAAGACATGATTGAAATTGAGGGTTCCCTATGAAATAGCCCCAACAAAAGGAAAAATTGTAGGATTTAAAAAAATTTTCATAATAAATAGAAAGACTATATTAAAATAAGTGTTGATAAAATTTATTTTAACAACAAGAAGTTTTTCCTTGTTAGAAGCATTCTCCTTGCCACCTGGGCTTAAACCCCTGCAACATCTTTTAAAATTTATTTATTATGTTGTGTTTGATACATACGAAGAATATATGTCATAAATAACACTTCAGTACTAATGCATACAAACAAAATGAACGTCGTGAACCAACCTCCCGTGTTAAGAGTTAGAAAAACATTATTATTCAAACTCTCACCCCTACTGTATTCTTCTTTCCTTCCATACTCTTGGCATCCCTGTCCCTGAGGCAGCCGTTGTTCTTGTGTGTTGATAGTTTCCTAACATTGTTTTCAGTACAGCTTCATCACGTGTATGTTCTCTAAGCAGCATACTCTTTCCTTTTGCTTGTTTTTTAATTTTATAAATATGATTACATATTATAGGTAATCTGTTATTTGCATTTTCACTTACATTCTATTTGTAATATTCACCCATTGTCGTGTGTAGCTCTGGTTTATTCATTTTGCTGGATATAATATCCCATTGTATGACCAGCAGTCAGTTAATTGTGATGGAAACCTGAGCCATCTCTAGTTATGTAGTTTTTAAAAAGCTACGATGTATATTCTTGAACATGTCCCTGGAGTACACATGAAGAGTTTTCTCTATAAAACGTTGGGACATAGCTTATGAAAATGTCCAGCTTTTCTAGGTAAAGCCAGATTAATTTACAGTGGGGTTTACAGCTTTACACTCACATCAGTAGTGTGTAAGAGCACCATCCTTGCCAACATTTGGTACTGTCAGACTTCTACATTTCTGCAGATAGAGTGATCGTAAAATGATGTTGCATTTTCTGAAGAGTGATAAAGTAGGATACTTTTTCATATGTTTACCATTAAAATGTTGCCTCTTATGAAGTTCCTGTTCATGTTGCTTCCTCATTTTTCTGTTGGGTTGTTTATCTTTATTTATTGGTGTGCTTCACAAAATCTGGATACTATTCTTTTGTTAATTACCTATATTGTGAATCTCCCCTTCCAGGTTTTGATTTATCTTTTCATTAGCTTTGTGGTGTCTTTTGATGAATGAAGGTTCTTAATTATATTTTATCTAATTTATCAACCTTTTCAAGTTAGTGCCCTTTGAGTTATGTTTAAGAAATCCTTCCTTACCTTGAAGTAAAAACGCCATGTCCCAGAGAATTCCCTGGTGGTTCAGTGGTTAGGACTCAGCACTCTCACTGCCGTGGCCTGGGTTCGATCCCCGGTCAGGGAACTAAGATCCCGCATAATGTGCGGCCAAAAAAAAAAAAAAAAAAAAGCCATCTCCCGTATTTCAAAAAATTTTGTCTTTCACATTTGGTCTCTAATCCACTAAGCATTATTTTTAAAATGATCCTTTGTTGAGAGGTAATTTCCATTCCATGCAATTCACCCATTTAAAGTGTACAGTTTGGTGAGTTTTAGTCTATTCGCGGAGTTGTGCAGCCATCGCCCATCAATCTTAGAGCATTTTATCACCTCCTCTCAAAACACTGATAGCCGTTAACAGTTACTCTCCGTTTCCCCCAAACATTCCAGCCCCAGGTATCCACTAATCTATTGATAAATCCTCTCTCTGGATTTACCTGTTCTGGCTAGTTCATATGGTGGAATCATGCCACATGTGGTCTTTTGTGACTGGCAATTTTATTCAGTATGTTTTCAAGGTTCATATATGTTGTTGTGTGTTTTAGTTCTCAGTTTCTTTTAATTGTTGAATAATATTCTGTTGTTTGTATAGACTAGACTTTATCTGTCCATTCATCCGTTGATGGACATTTTGGTTGTTTCTGCTTTTTGGCTGTTATGAATGACGCTGCTTTGCACACTCTGTGCACGTTTCTGTGGGGATGTGTTTTGTTTCTCTTGGACACGTAGCTAGGAATGGAGGGGGTTTATTTTCGTCTATTGTGTAAGATGAGGATATGATTTCTTTTTTTCCCATTTGAATCACTTATGATCTCAGCACCGTTTTGAGACTAGTTCATTACTTGCCTACTGAGCTGCAACGCCAGCCCTGCCCCACGGGAGCTCGTTTCTGGGCTCCCCGGTCTCTGTGATAACACGACGCTGTTCATTTCAGTGACATTATTCTAGGTCCTGATATCAGGGTGGAATGCCACAGCACCTGTTCTTCTTTAGGAACAGCATGGTGCTGTGTTCATTCCTGTACATTTTAGATCCCACTTGCCAAGTTTTTGGAAAGCTTTTGTTGAAACTTCAGTTGGATTTGCATTGATTCTGTAGATCACTTCGGGGAGAGCCGATGGAGAGACTTTTCATCACTGCGATGTACCTGTCGGGTATTTAGAGCTTCTTTAATGTCGTTCAAAAAGGGTTATACTTTTTTCTTCAGAGTTTTGCACATCTTTTGGTAGATGTATCTGAGAAACTTATATTTGTTATACGTAGCTATAAACGGTGTTTTATAATTTTTTCGGGTGTATAAAAATTACAAATGAGTTTTAAACATTGGTCTTTGATTCAGATACCTTTGTAAACTCTGTTATTATTTCTAGTAACTTGTGCATTGATTTTACTTTTTCTCAATAGACAATTACAACATCCATGATTAAAGACAGTTTTGTTTTCATATTTTTTTTCTTGTCTTGCACTTATGAATACAAGCAGTGGTAGCAGGCATTCTTTGCTTCTTCCTGGTTTTAAAAGAGCTATTTTGAAACTTCACAATAAAGAATGAATAAAATTTGCTGAGTTTTTGGTAAATACTTTTATCTGGTTAAGAATGGTCTCTTCTATTCCTATTTTACTAAGAGTTTCTATGGTGGAATTTTATCAAATGTTTTTCTGTGTATTGAGATAATAATAAGGCTTTTTCTTTTAATACACAAATGGAATAAATCATATTATAGATTATTGTCTAACATTAAACCAACATTATGTACCATCCAATTTTTTCATGATGTAATGTCCTTGGATTCAATTTGCTAATAATTGTTGAGAGAGATTGACCTGAGATTTTTCTTTTTTGGACGTGTTTTTCATTGATGTTGTGCTAGTCTCATAATTTGAGCTGCTGAATAAACCTCTTTTTTCTATTCTCTGAAAGAATTAGTGTGCGAGTGAGGTATTTGTTTCTTGAATATTTGGTGGAACTGGCCAATAAAGCCATCTGGGCTTGATATTTTATTTCTGGAAAGATTTTTGACTACTATTTAAATTTTTTTAGTGGTTATAGGATGATTCACATTTTGCAGTTCTTTTCTAGTCAGTTTTGGAAAAATTTTATAGTTTAGGAATTTTTCCTTTTCATCTAAATCTGATATTTGTTGGCATTTATAGAATTTTATAAATGTTATACTGCCCTTGCATTCTCTGCAACTTGCTGTTTACATATTTTATTTTTATGCATTACTGGGCTTGATTTGCTAATAATTTATTTGAGATTTTTATGTCTGGTTCATGACTGAGTTGGCCTATAATTTTTATTTCTCTTCCTATTCCTGTCATCCTTTGGTATCAATATTATGACTTCTGAAATAGTTTCAGTGTATATTTCTCATTTTCTATTCTCTGGAAAAGTTTGTAAAAGATTAGAATGATCTATCTCCTGGGTTATTTTTCTAGAACGCACCTACAAAATTATCTGAGCTTAGTGTTTTCTTAGTGTGAGAGATTCTTAACTGTTCTTTCAATTTTTTTAATTGGATTGTTTTAGTTGATTGTTTCTTCATTCTTTATTTTCCTAGGAATCTGTTTCACCTAGGATCTCCAGTTATTGGCATAATATTGTTATGGTATCACCTTATTATCTTTTTGATCCGTGATGGATCCCGTACTATGTTGTTCTTAAATTTTAATATTAGTTATTATCTCTTTTTTCTAGATAATATTGCCATACTTTATTTTTATCTCTCATATTTGTTTATTTGTGCCTTCTTTCCTGTTTCCTTCATCAGTCTTACCGGAAATAGTTCTATCTTGCTAATTCCTTAAATTGGCTGCCTATTTCACTAATAATTCGCCTTTTAAAAATGAGTAGCACGTTAAGGCCACCTATTTCCTTCACTTTAGTTTCATCCTTCAGGATTTGATAAGGCATATTTTCATTATCAATCATTTCTCAGAATTTAAATGTTATGAATTAATTTGATTAGGAAATGTGTTAACACCAATCAGAATTTAAAAGTCATAAAAATAGAGTGAAATATCTCCCATGCGCCCCTGTCAGCACTAACCCCCTCATTCCCAATTAAAACAGCACAAATATAAAAAGTGTGTGTGTCTTCTTCCAGAGATTATTTCTAAGTACATTTAATTTTTATCTTAACTTCATTTTGAAGCATGAGTTATTTAAGGTGTATATTTTAAATTTCGAAGTATATGGGATGTTATTTTGGTTTTGTTGTTGCTATTTTTGTCATGGTTCTTAATTTAGTTGCAATCTTGTTAAAGAATATCTTTGATACCACCAATTTCTTGCAACATGTTGACACCTGAATTTGGCATGTGTTTGTGTGTGTGTATGATGAACTCTTTTACTGGAATGGTGGATTTGACCATTTTCCCCTATAGTTCTGTTAAATTTGTTGTATATATTTTAAGGTTGTTTTATCACATGTGTACAAACTTAGATGTGTCTCTCTGGTGAATGACATTAAAAAATAATTTAGTGATACTCTATTTTGAGACTACCTTTCATTAATAATTTACTGGTGTAACTTTCTTCATCTCTTTGGTTTCAATTTCATGTCTTCATTGTTCTCATAAAAAACATAGATGAATTTTATGTTAAAAAATTTAAACTATTACACTCTTTTAATTAGTAATTTTGGTCCATTTACATGTATTGTGATTTTTGATATACCATCTTGCTTTTTTCATCTTTCCTACTTTCTTCTATGCTTCTTTTTGCCCCAGTTTTTAAAATAGACTATTTTAAAAACAGTTTTATATTTATGGAGAAAATGAGAGGATAAGGTATAGAGAACTCCCGTTTATCCCACACCCAGTTTCCCCTTATTAACATCTTACATTAGGACGGTACGCTGCTTACAACTTTGCCGCATCATTAACTAAAATCCATACCTTATTCAGATTTCCTTAGCTTTTACCTAATGCATTTTGTCTGTTCCAAGATTCCACCCAGAACATCAAATTAATTTTAGTTATCATATCTCCCTAGTCGCCTCTTCACTGTGATTGTCAGATTTCCCTTATTTTTGATGATCTTCTGATGATCAGAATTTGTAAAATGCCCTTCTATAGTAACGTGGAATTCTTTTGCAAGGAAGATATGTCTCTTTTCCCTTATTATTAATGAAATCATTATATCAGTATGTACTCATAGATATTTATTTCACCTTGGGACAGAATCCGATGCTAGTTTCTCACATTGTTCCGGCTTTGGGCTTTGGGCTCCGTCAGTGTGCACTTCTAGGACAGCAGGGTGTTCCAGGCTCAGCTCAGGTATTTTCTGCCCATTTGCCCAAGGACCACTGATTCCTTTCACTGGAGGATGGTATGAGAAACCAAAATCTGGGACTTGGTGTGCTTATTGCTACTGGGGTGTCACCTACTGAGTGTCATCTGTTTTTTACCCACTTTGTCTGCTTTTAAGTTTCTCACTTTGTCTTTCATGTTCTGCCATTTCATTACCCAGTATCTAAATGTGGATTTCTTTTCTTTCCTTCTTTCCTGTTCTTTTTTCATTTTCTATTTTTCCGTCTTGCTTGATATTTATCCTGCTCACTATTTCTGTGGAGTCTTGCTTTTCCTCAGTTCTGGCAGGTTCTCGGTCATCGTCTTTTCATGTCTGCCCTGTCTTCCCTTCCCTCTCCTCTCCTGCTGGAGCTCTAGGCATATGTCAGCCTTACTTTCTATTCTGTAGCTTTAAACATCTCACTATTGTTTTTCTGATACTATTGTGCTGTATTGTGGGTAGTTTATTAAGGTCTCCTGTTTCACTGCTTCTCACTTCTGCTCTGTTCAAGCTGCCTTCACTCATCCATTCTATCTCTTATACAAAATTTTTATTTGGTTCTTTCTCAAAGCTTGGAATTTTTGTTTAATCTCTTCTGGTTTACTCATTTTGTGACTCTGTCCTTGGTTTCTTTAAACACTTAACACATGTTTATTTTATATTATTTTTCTGATAATTCCCATACCTGACGGACTTGCTTGTGGGAATGTTTCTGCTGACTCTTACCAATGGTGTTTTTTGGAGGAACTTAGTAATTTTTTATTAGGAGCTCATATTTGGTTTATCTTAATTTGTGGAAACCTGGAGACATTAAAATGAAGAAGCTTTTCCCCAGAGGGAACTTGTTTTAGCTTCAGGTGGAAGCTGATAGCACTACAGACCTGAAGCCACTTGTATCCTGCTCCAGGCTCCCCACCTTGGTCGGTGGTGTCATGTTCAGCTCACACATCGCTTTCCCTTGAAGCAGCAAAGTAGACGAGGACATTGTCCCTCAAAGATACCTGGCCTTTGATTGTGCTTACTGCTTATTACCCTGTTTCTGGCACGTGCAGTTTTACATGTATGTGGTTTTTGTTGTTTTGTTTTTCCCTTTGAATGTTTCTCTTACTTCCAGTGAGCAAAGAAAGAAGCATTGAGTTTTATACAGGATCTAGATGCTTCATCTCATGAGGGTGTATCTAGTCTGGCAAACTGCTTGAAACAAACATCCTCAGTCACCAGCATGCCTCACTCCTCCTTCCTTCAACATGCACTTAGCTGCTTATTTCTCTGAATTCTGCCTCTAAGACTGCATTCCCGTCTGTTCCGCTTTTTCCCCACTGCTGGCCTTCTTGCCTGAGTGTGCCGAGTCATTGTGTAAACTGCCTCCGGGTTCATCTTTCCTGGTACAAATGCAGTGGCATCGCTTGGCTCCCTGGCCCCCATTCCCTCTCCAGCAGCCAAGTTAAATCTCGTCGCTGCTTCTTCAGTTCCTGAAATCCAACCCATGTAGCTTAACGTTTGAAATCCTTCAATAACCTCACCAAGTTTCTCTTTTCTGAGTTTCCCTTCTTCCTCTTTAATGCTCTGTTTTTCTTCTTACATGTGGCTCATTCTTTCTGCCTGAAATGTCCTGTATCTATCGCTGTCCCCAGATGGTGCTAATTTCTCTCTTAAGGTCCATCTCAGATGCATTCAGTTTTATTCAGTCTTCCAGAATCCTTCCAAGCTCAAAGTAACTCCTCCCTCTTTTGACCTCTTATGGCCCTTTGTCTTCATGCCTTGTGTGTGTGTGTGTGTGTGTGTGTGTGTGTGTGTGTGTGTGTGTGTACATGTATGTGTAGCTTATGTATTATAGTCTAAAGTATTTTAGGGAAGATTTGTTTTGGAAGTCATTTATCACAGTGGCTTTCACATCATAGATCTTAATAAATAGTGAATTATACATAACTATAAATGAAAGAGAGGCACAAACAAAATATTTCAGCTTGTGGTGATGATTACCCATAAACTTTCTATGAATGTACAAAGGTGACCTCGTATATCAATAAGTTGTTAATGTGTCTTTATTCCCAAAGTGCCTGTAGAATGATTTTTCAATTTTGAAAATAATCTAAATGATTATTTCTTAACCATGAACATGTCCTCAACTTAAATACATTTTGCTTTCATAAAGTACATTTAAAGTTTTTGTTTGGGATGATAATCCTGGCATCCATAATCCTTTATAAGACGTTTCAACCTCTTCTTTTCTAGGACTTGTCAGATTCAGGGTGGCTTAAAGAATCATTAACTTTCTAAGGAAACTGGTTTATATTGTTGGGGGGGGGTTTGTAATAAATTTTTTAATCATGTTAAAATACACATAATGTAAAATTTGCCATCTTAACCATTTTCAAGTGTACAGGTCAGTGATACTAAACACGTGCACCTTGTTGTGCAGCCACCACCACCATCCATCACATAACTCTCTTCATCTTATAAAACTGAAACTCACGGCTTCCCTGGTGGCGCAGTGGTTGAGAGTCCGCCTGCCAATGCAGGGGACACGGGTTCGTGCCCCGGTCCGGGAGGATCCCACATGCCCCGGAGCGGCTGGGCCCGTGAGCCATGGCCGCTGAGCCTGCGTGTCCGGAGCCTGTGCTCCGCAACGGGAGAGGCCCCAACAGTGAGAGGCCCGTGTACCGCAAAAAAACAAAACAAAACAAAAACTGAAACTCTGTACCCATTAAACAATAACTCTCTTTTCTTCCCACCCCCCAGCCCCTGACAATCACCGTATACTTTCTATCTGTATGATTTTGACTAAGTACCTCATACAAGGGGAATCATACAGCATTTGTCTTTTGGTGACTTGCTTATTTTACTTAGCATAATGTCTTCAAGATTCATATATATTGTAGCATATTGCAGGATTTCCTTCCTTTTTAAGGTTGAATAATATCCCACGTTTTGCTTGTCCATTTATCCGTCAATGGACTTTTGGCTTGCTTCCACGTTTTCTGGTCTATATGTTTTTAAACTGCTAATTGAGAGTCAGCTTGACTAAAAGTTGTCCTGACGGTGTGTCTCTTAGAGACACAAGCTTTATTAGATTTTGAATTTTGGGAATAAATCTGCTCTTTCATATCAGTCACGTAGATGCAGTTTTATAGCTTTACTATTTAGAATATCGAAGAAATGACACATCTATTCCAAGTCCATCTTGGCAGTCTCATCACTCTAGCTATCAGCACATGCTAATGACTAAAATATTAAATACCTAAGGGAAGCCTTTGGCATCAGGTTTTTTCATTTAATGTTTATTTTTCCATAATTAGTTGATACATTTTTCAGCATAATTTTTCTATTTGAAAATCACCATTGGATTGAAGCCAGTTCATATCAGTGTTGCCAGCAATTTAAAATGTCTTCCTCTAAGTTACCATTACATACCTAGTCAACTGATAAAAATACACAGAATGGTGAAGTGCAGCCCTGGAAGGGTGTGGAGGAACAAGTACACATATACGTGTTGTTCACATTGGAAGTGGGTTCAGTGTTTTTGCAGAGCAATTTGGAAAAAAAGTTAAAAAGTTATTCTTAGAGTTTCTCCAAATAATTTTAGAGGACTGCTGTGAGCCTAAAAGCCTAATATTGTAGGCTTTTATAACCTAAAAGCAAAATATTGTAATTCATTCCCTGATGTCGCCTATGTAATAATAATTGGAAATAAGGCAGATATTCAAGAATAATATGATTAAGTAAATTATGATACACTGTAATGATGAAACACCAAACAGCCACTAAAAATACCAAATACACTCATAAATGAGACTAAAGATAAAAAATTAGATGTGGGGAAAGGTAGAACGGTATCTACTCAGTGATTATACCATTAAAAATATTTTTATGTACATTGACAAACATTGAAATTCAGTTTGCAGTGGTGTCAGTGCCTGTGGAAAACTAACTTTTTTTGTTCTTTTTATTTTTTGTAAAGATTTAATAACCTTGTGGCTTTTGGATGTTAACTTTGTATTAATCACAGTGAAGGTTAACGATTAGAAGTGCACAGTAAGAATAAGTGAATAAAATACATACTATACCGCTTATGAATATCCTTCTTCATGGGAAATTCTTGCTACTTTGACACAGTGTAGTATGTGATAAAAAGCAAAGGTTTTCAAATCAGATTGAACTTGGACAAAGTCTTTCCGCGTCTCTTTTTCTCAGACCCCATGACGTAGTTTGTCCGGGATGCTACAACAAGACACCGCACACTGGGTGGCTTATAGAAAACAGACATTTGTCACAGCTCTGGGTGCTGGAAGTCGAGGTCAAAGCAGCAGCGTGGTCGCGTTCTGAGGGACATCCTCCTGGTTTGCAGCAGTGCCTTCTCGCTGTGTGCTCACGGTGGAGGGCAAGGGAGCTCTCGGGGGTCTCTTTTATAAAGGCCCTAGTTCCATTTCATAAGGGCATTAATCACCTCCTAGGGGCCTCACCTCCTAGAACCATCAGCCTGGGCATTAGATTCTCAGCTTGTGAATTCTGTGGGGACACTGGCATTCAGAGCGTAGTACTCTGTTACCCCCATGCCGTCACTTCCTCTGTCCTCCACAGATCTCAACTTCTCTCTCATAGTTCCTGTGTCATGACCTTTTCCTGGTGCCTCTGGGAGAGTTCTTCCATCTGATCATATGTACAGTATACAGTTCTCTTCTCTGGCTGTAGCTGACCTTTTCTTTCTCCCATCATTTCCACTTCTTCATTCTTTTCTGACTTCTTATTCCTGCTTCGTGTCTCTAATTTCTTTGCTTACCCTTTTCAGTATATTTTTATGCATATATACTCACATATATATATTTATTTTGCTTTTAAAAAATACTTATCCACCTGTTGCAGTTATACTGCTGCAGATAACATATGCCATTCGTTGTTGTTGCTTCTCGATAGTAGCTTTGCTCCTCAGGGATCCTGAATTTGGCCAGTGAGCTTGTATTCCCCAGGGACTATCAGATAGTCTAGACGGTCACTTCTCCTGAAAGAGCAAAAGGCCAGGCTTCAGCTCCCGACCTGCTGGATGAGCTCCTAGAAGGAGGAGAAAGAGGTTAAGGACCCTCAGCCAGAGCACCTCATTGGTGCACCTCCCCACTCACAACTCCTCCACCGGGAAAATCTGCTGCCCAGGAGCTCACCTTAACCTCCTGGACAAGATGGCAGTAGGAGGACGCAGTTTTCTAAGGTCGAATGTCATTAGTTCTGGAAGCTGGAGGGGACAGTGCAGAGCGTGAGTGCCCAAGAAGCTCCGTGAGTGAGCACCTGCTTTCTCCAGCTCCTCTCACCCAGCAAGGCACCTGCTTGCCTTGACAAGACTCAGCGCAACACCATGTTGGGTTCTTGTTTCCAGCACGGCAGTGGGACAGATGAGATTGTCCCAGGGCTAAGCAGGGGGAGGCGGGAGCAGAGAGCAAAGCTTGCTTCCCATCCCGCTTCTTTCAGCTTACGGGTTCCGGGTTTTCCTCCCGGACTGCAACCCCTTCCCCTCCACAGACGCGTGGTCTGCAGTTCAGGACAGGCTTTGTCCTCCCCAGGAGCTCCTTGGAGTTTGTTTTTCTGTTGTTTTTATTGTTGTGGTGGTTGTTATTATTAATATCTCAGATTCATGCCTCCTGTGGTTTCTCCATGGGTGATTCTGGGAAACAGAGTCAGCAGCCCATCCTATTCTGCCGTATCGATATCACTGAGTGTTTTTTAAAAGATTATTTTTTGTCCCCTAAAAACATAACTGTTGTCACTACCTAAGCCTATCTGCTCTTAGAAGATTTCTCTTCTGTTTCAGAACGTGAGTAAATTGACCGTCTCTTCTCTTATTATGCCCAAATATTGTGTTCAAAGGGGAGGAGTCTTAAAACAAGGAGTAGAAAGCAAGAGACTTTGTTTTCAGGATAGTTGGTTTAGAGCTGTGTACCAATATCCAGGTATCAATACATCCATGAAACAGGGGAGCAAATGCACTTAAAAAGCCTTTTATATAAAGTCCTCTTACACTCTTCCCAGGGATCATCTATTTCAAATCAGCTTTTTAAGGATAGAAATGGAGCACCTGTCACCTCCAGCTCCCAGTCTCAGCTTCGTTGTCATTCAGCCATTTCTCCTTCTCCAGCGTAAATGTGTTTGACCAGCCATCTGTCGTTCCTGTCTCTTGTGATCTAGTGTCGAGAGGGGGCAGGGCCAGTAGCTGAAATAGTATGAACTAACCCCAGTCCAAGGTGAAGGAAACTTTGGATTTTGACAGTGTCCATCATATTGGCTTATTTAGCCTCTGTCACCTTCAGTGAAGTAATCGGCGTCAGGTGCCAGGTGCAGTCAGTACTCAGAGTGCTGTTTAGCTTTGAGTAAGGCTAGCAGTTATTACTTAGCTCACAGAAATGGTTAGCGTTCAAAATAAGTGAGTGCAGGATGTTTATGGAAAATGGGGTAATCTCATGTTGTAGGTATTTTGACTTTTAAAGCAACTTCTCAGTATTTGCCTCTGTATCCTGTTGCATCATCCCGATGTAACTTTTGTCCTTACTGTCACTTTCGGGTCTTCTAGTTCCCGGTCAAGGAATTGTTGGTTCATACAGTGCTTGTTGAAGTCCGTAGTACCTAAAACAGTTATCACTGTGTTTCAGAAAATGCTGCATTCTTAGCTAATGCAGAGACAATAATAATAATAATAACAACAACAGCAAGTCCCCTTAGCCTGAACTAACTGTTCATCTGATAGCATGGCATGCTAGGTTCCCTGATCTACTTTCCCTCTGAAAACAACTAAAAAGGCTAGATACAATTTTTTTTTTTTAAAGAACATCTTTTTGAGTGTATTCACAAGCTGTTAAGTTAGGTAGGATACTCAGATATCAACATCTAAATGAAAACAGAAACCCAGAGGTGTAAGCAGAGCACTGAGGCAGCTCTCACCTTGAGGACCTTTTCTAAAACTGAGTGAACTTGAACTTCAGTTTGGGGCCTCTTTTTGGGCACAGGGGAAAAACAAAGTCCAGGGTTTGCTTAAGGTAGAGGATCTAGGCTACTACTGTGCATGAAGCTGGGACACCAAGGGCCACACCCACCATGTGCAAGTGAACTAGAAACAGCCTTAACGGTGAGCGGGCTGCCCCTGAGAATTCATAACCGTAAGCCAGTGCTCGTGGATGTGTGATGCCTGAATTCGCACTGTCACCGTGTCCTGGAAAACGAGTCTGAGAACTCACTCTAAAGTCGTCCAGACATGCTGACATCTCCAGGGCCCTGTCAGAGTCACATGATTGCCAGAGAACCACTTTCAATTCCAACAGATACGAACTTGCACTTAAAAAGAACAACAATGCAAAACGGTAGGAGAAAAAACAAAGTACCATGAACCAGGGTCTTAAAAGATTTTGAACAGCAGAACGAGACCTGCAAAGGCTTGAGATGCTGGAATTATCAGCCACAGAATAGAAAATAGTCATAGTTAGTATATGGTGTAAACTTAAAGATTTTAAAGGAATTGAAAATACTAAAATGGCAAGGGCGTTTAAAAATTACCATGCATGTTTGTAAAAGAATAAACTCCTAAAAATAAAACAACTGAAATTCAGAATCTGAATGGATTTGAGAGCAGATTACACACAGAAAATGTCTAGAACATAGGCGAGAGGAAAAGATGAAAAATATGAAAGAGAGGTTAGATGAAATGAAAGAATGGGAAGATCTATGTACATCATGTGAGTTCATAAAGAGTGGAGATAGAACGGAACAGAGACATTAAATTAATAGGTTACGCCTGAGAGTCTTGCAGTCGTTATAAATAACAGATCCAGGGAGGAGCATGTCCCAATCAGAATAAATAAAAACATATCTACACTTAGAGAAATTAAAAAATTGAAGAATACAAAACACAAAGAGAAGATCTTAAAAGCAGCCAGAGAGACAAAAAAAATTACCTTCCAGTGAATAGCAGCTGACTTTTCAACAACACCCCTAAAAATATTTTCAGATTAGTGAAAACTGAGAGTGCTTTCCACTAAACTTCTTTAAAGAACTTAAAGGATGCGCTTGGGGCTAAAGGAAAATGCTTGTATGGAAGGTCAGAGTTGCAAGAAGGAATGAGGAGACAAGACGGGGAAATATATGGATATATCTAAGCAGCTACTGAATAATTAGCAATTTTGAGTTGATAAAAACGAAATAAACTGAAAATAACAACTCTAGCATATAAATATGGGAGACTGCTACAGGACTTAAAATGTCCTAAGTTTCTTTTGTTGTTTAAGAGCATATAAAAAATAATTAACTTTAAAATTTGATAAGTGAAACATGGGTGTTGAGGCCTCTTGCTGTGAGCACTAAAGAAAATACAGTGTGTCACTTCCAAACCAGAGAGGAGAAGAGAGTTGAAGGAGGAAAACATTTATTCATTCAGAATAAAAGAAGGAAAAGGGAGGAGAAAAGCAAAACATGCAGAGCATAGGGCAAACAGCACAAAATAAGAGACAAAATAAAGGCAAATATGTTAGCATGTACAAACTAATGGACTACATTGGAATAAATGCCCCATTTATTTATTTTTTTAAATCTTAATTGGAGTATAATTGCTTTACAATGGTGTGTTAGTTTCTGCTGTATAACAAAGTGAATCAGCTATACATATACATATATCCCCATATCCCCTCCATCTTGCGTCTCCCTCCCACCCTCCCTATCCCACCCCTCTAGGTGGTCACAAAGCACCGAGCTGATCTCCCTGTGCTATGCGGCTGCTTCCCACTAGCTAACTATTTTACACTTAATAGTGTATATATGTCAGTGCTACTCTCTCACTTCGTCCCAGCTTACCTTTCCCTCGCTGTGTCCTCACATCCATTCTCTACGTCTGCGTCTTTATTCCTGTCCTTCCCCTAGGTTCTTCAGAACCTTTTTTTTTTTTTTTAGCTTCCATATATATGTGTTAGCATACGGTATTTGTTTTTCTCTTTCTGACTTACTTCACTCTCTATGACAGACCCTAGGTCCATCCGCCTCACTACAGATAACTCAATTTTGTTTCTTTTTATGGCTGAGTAATATTCCATTGTATATACGTGCCACATCTTTATCCATTCATCTGTTGATGGACACCTAGGTTGCTTCCATGTCCTGGCTATTGTAAATAGAGCTGCAATGAACATTGTGGTACATGACTCTTTTTGAATTATGGTTTTCTCAGGGTATATATGCCCAGTAGTGGGATTGCTGGGTCGGATGGTAGTTCTACTTTTAGTTTTTTAAGGAGCCTCCATACTGTTCTCCATAGTGGCTGTATCACAGTGCAAGAGGTTTCCCTTTACTCCACACCCTCTCCAGCATTTATTCTCTGCATATTTTTTTGATGATGGCCATTCTGACTGGTGTAAGGTGATACCTCATTGTAGTTTTGATTTGCATTTCTCTAATGATTAGTGATGTTGAGCGTCCTTTCATGTGTTTGTTGGCAGTCTGTGTATCTTCTTTGGAGAAATGTCTATTTAGGTCTTCTGCCCATTTGGGGATTGGGTTGTTTGTTTTTTTGATATTGAGCTGCATGAGCTGCTTGTAAATTTTGGAGATTAATCCCTTGTCAGTTGCTTCGTTTGCAAATATTTTCTCCCATTTTGAGGGTTGTCTTTTCGTCTTGTTTATGGTTTCCTCTGCTGTGCAAAACCTTTTACGTTGCATTAAGTCCCACTTGTTTATTTTTGTTTTTATTTCTTTTTCTCCAGGAGGTGGGTCAAAAAGGACCTTGCTGTGATTTATGTCACAGAGTGGTCTGCCTATGTTTTCTTCTGAAGAGTTTGATGGTGTCTGGCCTTACATTTAGGTCTTTAATTAATCCATTTTGAGTTTATTTTTGTGTATGGTGTTAGGGAGTGTTCTAATTTCATTCTTTTACATGTAGCTGTCCAGTTTTCCCAGCACCACTTACTGAAGAGGCTGTCTTTTCTCCACTGTATATTCTTGCCTCCTTTATCAAAGATAAGGTGACCATACGTGCGTGGGTTTATCTCTGGGCTTTCTATCCTGTTCCATTGATCTGTATTTCTGTTTTTGTGCCAGTACCATACTGTCTTGATTACTGTAGCTTTGTAGTATAGTCTGAAGTCAGGGAGTCTGATTCCTCCAGCTCCATTTTTCTTTCTCAAGATTGCTTTGGCTATTTGGAGTCTTTTGTGTTTCCATACGAATTGTGGAATTTTTTGTTCTAATTCTGTGAAAAATGCCATTGGTAGTTTGTTAGGGGTTGCACTGAATCTGTAGATTGCTTTGGACAGTATAGTCATTTTCACAGTGTTGATTCTTCGAATCCAAGAACATGATATATCTCTCCATCTGTTTGTATCATCTTTAATTTCTTTCATCAGTGTCTTATAGTTTTCTGCATACAGGTCTTTTGTCTTCTTACGTAGGTTTATTCCTAGGTATTTTATTCTTTTTGTTGCAATGGTAAATGAGAGTGTTTCCTTAATTTCGCTTTCAGATTTTTCATCATTAGTGTATAGGAATGCAAGAGATTTCTGTGTAAATGCCCCCTTTAAAAGACAAACTTCGATGAGATTTTTAAAAGAAGTTTCCAAAATATATGCTATTTATAAGATATATAGCTAAAACTTGAGGGTACAAAAAGGTTTAAAAGCGTGGATAAAAATATACCACACAGGCTTCCCTGGTGGTGCAGTGGCTGAGAGTCCACCTGCCGATGCAGGGGACACGGGTTCGTGCCCCGGTCCGGGAAGATCCCACATGCCGCGGAGCGGCTGGGCCCATGAGCCATGGCTGCTGAACCTGCGCGTCCGGAGCCTGTGCTCCGCAACGGGAGAGGCCACAACGGTGAGAGGCCCACGTACTGCAAAAAAAAAAAAAAAAAATTGTACAACTGGCCATCAAGCAATCTCAAAAATTTTCTGGCCATCAAGCAATCTCAAAAATTTTCAAAGAAGTAATGTAGTATAGAGTACATTCTCTGGCCACAATGCACTTAGAAGTGAATAACAAAAAGACAGTCATTAAACTTCACATCCTAAATTGGTTGTTGTCCCCCTAAAATTTCATATCCACCCAGAAGCTGGGAGTGTGACCCTGTTTGGAAATAGGGTCTTTGCAGATGTAATCAAGTTAAATGAGGTCATGCTCGATTAGGAGGAGCCCTAAGTCCAAGGTGACCATTGTCCTTATAAGAAGAGGGAAATTTGGACACAGAGATACAGACACACAAGCACAGCCACGAGGAGATGGGGGCAGAGGCTGGAGCGACGCATCGAGAAGGCAAGGATGGCACGCAGCCACCGAAAGCTGGGGGAGACTCTGCCTCAGAGCCTCCAGAAGGAGCCTGCCCTGCCAGCACCTTGCTTTCAGACTTGCAGCCTCTAGAACTCTGAGAGAATAAACGTCGTCTTAAGCCACCCAGCTTTTCGTACTTTGTTGGGACGGCTCTAGGAAACTAGTATACCCCATAGGTTTGGGAATTAAGAAACATACTTCTAAGTAGATCATAAGTCAAAGAAAAAAATAAAAATGGAAGTTCAAAATGTTTTGAATTAAATGGTAATCAAAATGTCGTGTATCTATACCTAAGAGATTAAACTTAAGCAATGGTAGAGCGGTATTTATAGTCTTAAGTTTATATAAATCAGGAAAGAAGAAAGGATAAAAATAAATGAGTTAAATATCCAAGATAAGAAGTTACAAGAATAAAAAACCCAAGAATGTAGAATGAGGGACATAACAAACATAAGAGCAGAAATCAATGAAATAAAAACAAAAAATACAGTAGCAAGTACTAGACGAATCTTAGAAACATAATGTTGCCTATTTGAAGAAGCAAGTTGCGGAAGAGTACATGTAACATTCCATTTACATAGGTGTTTGAAACAAGGAAAACTAAATGTGATGTCTGTGGCAAACGATTTCAGGTAGGATCTCTGTCTGAGCTAGAAGGGGTGGCATGGGATTGGAGAAGGAGGGAAGCAGGAGGAAGGAAGCAGTGAGCTTCCTTTGTTTGGTAGCCTCTTGCGGTTCTTCTTTTACGGCTCTCCTAGTCATATCCTCTGACCATGTTCCCACTTTTAAAAACAAGGTTATTGCTGACATGGAGGCACAAGTCCACAAGTTGAGAGAAGAGCTGATCAGCGTGAACTCCCAGCGGAAGCAGCAGCTGGTGGAGCTCGGTCTTCTTCGTGAAGAGGAGAAGCAGAGGACTGCTCGGGACCATGAGGCTGCCGTCAACAAACTGAAGGCTGAGTCAGAAAAGATGAAAATAGAGCTGAAAAAGACTCATGCCGCTGAGACAGAGATGACGCTGGAAAAGGTAAGATGCCCACCTGGATGTGTTATAGACAGTCGAGACCCGTGTTTGAGATCCACTGATGCCACCGTTATATTTAATCTCGAAGAGGTGGTGGACTTAGAATTACTCTCCAGTTGATAAACCATTCAAATGAGCAATCTAAGTGTCTTGCTGTATGTCTCAGGGAGTTTCCTGACTTTTCCCTTGACTTTTGTGGAAGGGATTGTATGGAATATCCCTTCCATAGTTATTAAACATACACTGTGAGAAAAGTGTTATAATATTATCAAATATTATACTGATTAGGAGTATTGGGGCTGTAACCTTGAGTTTTTCCTAAGGTAAGACTAGGTTTCAGATCTTTCTTATGTTGTCTAATGGTCATTTCTAGATTTTACAGTTTTTTATGTGTCCCATAGATGATGACATATTTTCCCAGATTGATATTTCAAATGAAGAACTTTCTTTAGAATTACACATTTTTGAAATATATGTCAGTATAATGTTTACACATTTTGAGTTGACTTATATTCCAGAGACAGCCTCAAATATTTGTTCTTCTGGTGTTCTGGAAAAGTATAAATATTTTAATCAGGTAGTAAAAGCGAATTGCTATTAATCATCACAACTGTCAACTGCCCCTTGAGTTCTTTAAGACCAACCTCTATCCTGGGATCAAGACACTGGGAAAGGGTAATTTAAGAATCTTCTGATTTTATTTTTTTCCTACCTCTTCTTGATCTTTAAATGGGAAGCCTTCATAGAGCATACCATGGCATTCCAGGTGCTGCTCTACTAATTTTACCTGGATTGTGGCCCTAAGGTGCTCACTTTGCATCAGTACCGTCATTTACCTGAGGGTCAGATTTCAGCAGACTGGGCCCGTGGCAGCCTGGCTCTGAACCCAGAGATAAACCGGAAGAGGGCTCTGAAGAGGCAGGAGTGAAGAGGCAGGAGTGCACCTGGCTTCCTGGAGGGACCGCAAGGAGGCCAGTGTGGCTGGGAAAGACGGAGGAGGGGAGGACGAGGGGCTGAGGTCAGGGACGAGGCCTCTGGGGACGGACCGGGCCCCGTAGGGCTGTGGAGGCCACTGCAAGGGCTTGGCTTTGGCCCCCATAAGTAGAGGAAGCCTGGCGTGCTTGGAGCAGAGGGCTCTCGGGCCACGCCCGCCTGCGAGGGTGAAGGTGGAAGTGGGGAAACTAGTTCAAAAGCTATTGCAGTGATTTAGACCAGAGTTGAGAGATGCTGGGCTTGGCCAGTAGCACTGAAGGTGGTACACGGGTCCGGCTGGGTTACGGTCTGATGGTCTGCAGACAGAGCTGACGGGATCTGCTTTGGGTTCAGACGTGGGAGTGAGGGGTCGGGGGAGAGGCGAAGGGAGAGAGAACCTGTGAGTGAGTCGCCCAGTGTGATTCCAAGGCGACTTGCTGGAGCCATGAAGCGAGCGGAGTTACGTGCCCTTTGCTGTGTGTGAGAGACGGCAAGAGCTGCGCAGGCCACAGGGACACGACCTGGCTGAGGGGCCTTCATACCCCAGTGAGGATGCTAGCAGTCATTCCATCAGAGCAGCGCGGAATCGTGCTCTTTGATGCCAAAATATACAAGGTGTCAGGAACTGGGGAATGTCCTGATACCGAGTAGTTTTCGCCCCCTGACAAGCGCACAGGAGAAGGGGAAGCTTACCGATGGGGAAGCTGCTGGGAGCTGACACACGCCGCACCTCAGCTCTGCTCACTGCCACCAAAAGTTCAAAGTATCTCCAAGTAAATGTGCTTAAATGGCACGGATACCAGTGCACCTCGAGTTTTTAAAACACTGGACATAGTAAAGCCAGACTTATAAAACATACAGCTTAGGCCTTCATTTTCTTGAATCACGTGTTCACATTTTAAAGGTTTCTTTTTAATAGGAGATGAATTTTTCAAGGATAGGTTTATATGTGTTACTAACGAATTGACAGGTTACAGATAATAAAAGAAATTAGTATTAGAAGCCATCAGTAATTTCTTTGGCAAGTATTTCTTGCATATTTTCTATATCTCAAAGGCATTATCCCAGGCACTTTGGGGCTACACAGAAAAAGGGAAAAAAAGGCACTGTCCTTAAGGAGATTATAAAACAGTAGTGGCTGCAGGACACACACACGTACACAGATAACTGTAATGCAAGGTAGAGTGTGAACTGGGGGGAAATGGTTTTCTATTAAGAAAATCAGGGGAAATTACCTGGAAGAGATGGATGTCACTTGAACTGGACACGGGTAATGTGTAGGATTTTCTAGTGTGTTCTAAGCCACAGGAATGACCACGGCAAGAGCCATGTGCGTGGCATAGCGGCTACTGAGGGAGGGTGGCCAGCGACGAGCCTGGAGACGGCGGGGGCGCCGGAGGCCTCCGAAGCTGTGGTGGGGATTAGGCTTCATGGGGTAACAGTGAGGAGGTACTGAAGGTTTTTTTTGTTGTTTTTGTTTTTTTGCTGTACGTGGGCCTCTCACTGTCGTGGCCTCTCCCGTTGCGGAGCAACAGGCTCCGGACGCACAGGCTCAGCGGCCATGGCTCACGGGCCCAGCCGCTCTGCGGCACATGGGATCTTCCCGGACCGGGGCACGAACCCGCGTCTGCTGCATCGGTAGGCGGACTCTCAACCTCTGCGCCACCAGGGAAGCCCAAGTACTGAGGGTTTCTAAGCCATGAAGTGTCAAGATTCGAGCGGTTATTAGGAGAATCTTTCCAAGGTGCCATGGAGTAGAGGTAGCTGGCAGGACTGGATTAATCCAGGTGACAGGTCCCCGAGGGCACCTCAGAGGTACGGGAATGTGGTGGGGGCCTCGTGGTGAGCACGGGCCAGAGGAGGCGTGTGTGAGAGTCAGCCCAGCCACGGCGCCGATTACACTTGTGAGGTGTAAACCCCGCCCTGGATGAATGGGGAATGTCACAGTCTCTGGTCCGGGGAAGGGGATGAAGTCGGTTATGAACGTCAGTTGCATTTGGACCCAGCTGTGACGTTCCCTTGCGGTCGAAGGGACGTCTGTAGCTAATCCCAGGAAGAGCAGGACCGGAGGAGTAGCCCTAGAATGGAGCCTGCGCAGGGAGAGTACAGACGGAAAACCAGCAGCTGGGGAGGGCTTCATCGGTGAAGTCGGAGAGATGGTCCAAGAAGGGCCCTTACGGTGAGAGGGACGCGAGGAAGAAGGCATTTTCATGGGAAGGAAGGAGGAGAGTATTCGGAAGGAGGCTTGCCAGGAATGCAACAGAAGACCCGGAAGGATGAGGGTGAGAGAAGGGCCCCAGGATTGGAAACCGAGAATCGTTGATGACCTTGGACAGATCGCTGCAGGTGGCGGTGTGGCCGGAGCACGGCTGCAGGGGTCAGGGAGGGGGGAGCGAGGGGCTGGAGGTGAGGGGAAGCCTGACGCTCCAGGGAGGTGTCACCCGGAGAGCAGCGGGAGTTACGGAGGGCGCTTAGGTGGAAACACCTGGAAATGCCTGGAAGAGGGAGAGAGAGACGAGAGACCCGCGCACCACTGCGGCTTGTGACCCGAGCGGTGAGGGCGTGAGCGCGGCAGGCAGGGCTCTGCTCCTGGGACCCGCCTCGCCCTCCCTGCCTGGGGTGCTCTCCCTGCCTGGGATGCTCTCGCGCGCGTTCTCCTATAGTCGTCCTCCCGCTTGTCCCCCGCTCTTCTTGCAGCCCCACCTCTAGCTGACGTCCTGTCCCCCTCCCTCCTCAGCACCTCCCGAGGTCTTCACAGCTCGTCTCACTCTCTGAATACGTCTTCATTTTTTTACTTATTTGCAACGCCCACCCCCCATTAGACCATAACCTCATTAGCAGGACTTTGTCTATCTCGTTCATTTCTGTACTGCCAGTGTCTAGAAAACTTGGCCCATGGTGGGTGCTCACCTGTGTATGTTAAGGAGGGGATGGCAGGAGCCGTGACTTTCTAGGGGGAAGAAGGAAGGAGAGAATTGGGAAGGATACAAAGGAGTCTGACGAGACTCGAGAAGAGCTTCTGTCTGATGCCATCTGGATCCTTAGTAAAGTATCACCGCAGTCTGTGCAGCCTGAGGAATTTCAAGACGAGTGGGACCCCTGGGCTGCAGGCTGAGCAGATGGTTGGGATGCAGCTGAAGGAAGGGGATGGAGGGAATGTGCACGGGTAGGATTGGGGTTCTGCAGGGAGAGAGCAGAGCATGGCGGGGTGAGTGTGGAAGAATGGAATGCCCTGAACTGAACTGAGAACACAAGTGATACAGGAAGATAGAAGCGGGGTTTAAGTGGAGTGATTTTAGCTGACATGGATAATGAATTGGAATGCAGGCACTTGGTGGCATCAGGAGGGCCTGGGGGACAGGAGGAGAGCATTAAGTTGCCATGTTAGTGCCATGAGTTTCAGAGTCCGTATGATAAAATACAAGTGCTCTGCTCTTGATGCGAAGAGCAATTTGCATTTCCCATTGATGTATATTTTTCCTTAACTAGTTGAAGGAGTTCCCCACGCAGTGAGAACAGCGCTGTGAGTTCCCTGAAACAGTCCTTGTGAAATATTCGTTTCCAAAGCTTCATGATCACGCATGGTGCCTCGTACAAAGTAGGCATTCATACATGTTAAGTGAATAAACAAATGACGATGAACTTAGAAATTAGTTCTGCGGTTTCTGCTACTGTGAATGGTAATACGAATAAATTAAAAATTGCCATTGATTCATCCAAGTTTGCTTTCAGAGCAGTATATGTACTTTGGGTAGGACAAGATGCACCTTATATTCAAATATTCATTTCTATTGTTGTAATTCCCTTCATATTAGTAAGTTAAAAGCAAAGCATAACATCTTTTAAAGATAGTTTTAAAAATTAATAGATATTTGAGTTCTCACTATAAAAATTTGAATTAGCTCTAATGAATTGATAGATAATTCTCTTGCTAGCCTGTTGTGTCATCGTGCATGTTACTTGAATTCTTCTCACTATGTCTTATAAAAGGTTTAATGTTTTATCATTTTAAAATAAATCTGAAAGTTAAAATATTTGCTAGTGTTTCAAACTCCAGTGAGAATTGAGGATTTAGAAATTGATTTTCTCTCATTAAGTATAAAGTTGAGGTTCAAAGAGGAGAGAATAACCCCAGAATAATAAATAATCTAAATGTAACCTTCCCTGTGGGTCTGGGTTGTTTCAGTAGCACTTACAATGTTAAGGTTATAAAAGAATTCCTAAGTCCAGATCCTCCCTGAGTTTCTGTCAGCAGCGATTTAGACCCCAGTGATATCTTCAATGGCTCTGAGTTAAGAGAAACATGAAATACCTCCACAAGGTCAAAATACTTGAAATAGAGAATCCAAGAGAATGAATGATTGACATTTGCAAAGTGAAAGCTGCTTTTCCAGCCTTTTAAAATCTTTTTAAACCAAATTGAAACAAAGTCCATAAAATCTGAACCTTTGAAAAATTAAAGAACATTATTATTAAATGATGGTCGTGGGTAACTCTCAGATGTTTGATTAAAACTTTGGTATTTTGGGGTTTCCCTGGTGGCGCAGCGGTTGAGAGTCCGCCTGCCGATGCAGGGGACACAGGTTCGTGCCCCCGTCCAGGAGGATCCCACGTGCCGCGGAGCGGCTGGGCCCGTGAGCCATGGCCGCTGAGCCTGCGCGTCCGGAGCCTGCGCTCCGCAATGGGAGAGGCCACAACAGTGAGAGGCCCGCGTACCGCAAAAAAACAAAACAAAAAAACTTTGGTATTTAAGATTTACCATTCTTTCAGAAGTCTATTCAGCTATTTTAAAAATAGCCTTTCTTGAAATAGAAGATATTTTAGAAAATATGGGAAATAGAGAGGTGTAAAATTCCTTGTTACTATCACCACCCAGAGATAACCAATAGTAGTAATTTAATATGTATATAAAATAGCTATATTAACTTAGCTGACTGAGATCATACTAAATAAACAGCTATGCCTTTTGCTTTTTTAAGAGCTATGCTAATAATATTCCAATGTCATTTGGAATTCTTTGAAAATGTAGTTTTCATTTTTTCATAATACTGTGTTTTATGGATGTAGCATGATTTAGTGTGAAATTCCTTTATTTTTAAACATTTAGCTTTAAACATTTTTATGTAAATTGATGCAAAAATTAACATCTTCATACATCAAATTTTGTCAACATTTCCCTTTTTTTACCCCTTAGTTTAAGATCCCAGTAGAATTACAGGATTGAATTGCTTTTCAAAACGGTTGTACTAATTTGTATTTTCCCCAACAGAATATCTGTTTTATCTAGACAGTCCTTAGTATTAAACCTCTTCTTTGATTTGGGGTGGGGGGTGGTGAAAAACGTTAATTGTTTCTAATTTGCATTTTTAAGAGTGAGACTGAACATATATAATAGATTTGCTATTCATGTTTCATTTTCTGAGAAGTGCTTGTTCACCTCCTTTGTCAGTTTCTCTTCTGTTAATGTCCTAGTGTTATCCTCATCACCTTATATAAACCTGTTTATGTTTAGGATGATGAAGCTCTTTGTGGCAGGTACTTTTGGTATTTGCCTTCTACTTTTGTCATTTAATTTTATGATACACAAAATTCTTATTTGTATTTGTGTAATCTATCAATTCCTTTGTGAAGTCTCCAGTATAAGTAGTTGTTTTAAGCTTCACGATTTGATATTTTAAAATATATGAACACATCAAGCATTTTCCACGCCGTACTAAGTAAAATGCTCTTATGAAGTTGACATAGTACTTACCCGCTTGGGCTCCTGGTCTGTAATTTTAATGGTATCTGAGGGATTATACTGGAATTCTGCCAGCCTGAAGTCATTAAAAGGCTTTGAGCAACAATTCAGCATCTTTTTCAAATTTAAGAAAAGCTCCATATGGTACAATTATTCAAAGCTAAGGTCATAGAAACTACTTAAACCTTTGAAATTTATAATTAAAGGATTAATATTAACTTATGAAGACGTCATTTTGGCTTAAAATGGATTTCTAATCTCAATTCTGTTCTTTTTACTTTGATCTTTTCCCTGAGTTTTTCCTTTGCTAAAAATGTGAAGTTTGTATCCTTAAATTTTTAAATATGATTCTCGAACAGTTCAGATTTATAAAAATTGATTGACAAACAACATCCCATTTGATTTTTACAGTATTCCACAAACGTTGATGAACTTCAAGTCGGTGTTTTCTTCTGGGTTTTTAACCCACAGCTTGGTATAATGGACTCTAATGATACCTCTAAAAGTAACAATAAATTAATCTGGAAAAGAAAAAACTTGCACAAATGGAAACTTGGAAAACTTTGGGTGTGTTCGTAATTTGAATATGATGGATTGGTGTTCATTTATATTGTTTAGAATTTTAAAGTATCTTCAAATGGCCTCAATCGTAAACCTTCTTTTGAATGGTGAAAGGGGCTATGTCTTATACAAAAGCTAAGATTTTTTGTCATTTTGACAATATATTCAAATCAGTCCAAACCACATATTTTAGTTCAATCAGTTAATGTATCTCTGTGTAACAAGAGGAACTGTGTGTTCCTTTGAGACTCAGTTTAACATCAATTCCCAGCTCTCTCCCACTTCTTCTGATTCTGATGCGAGGCACCTGTTTCACAGTGCTCCCACTAAATACTGGAATCGTATCTGGGGTGTCTGCTTATTCAGCCGAAGTAGCAGAGGATCTGTCATCATTCGTGCTTGAATAGTTACGTTGCCAGGGTTTTACCGCCCTCTCCTGCGTGGGCTGCAGAGTCGCGGGCCGGTGAGGTGGAGAAGCGCTGCTGCCTGATGCGCAGCTCCCCACCGTTTCCCTGAGACCCTCTCGCACCCCCTCTACCTGCGCTGCTTCCTGTAGCGGAGGGCTCCTGTTTTCCAGCAGATCTGGGAGAGCAAAGCAGTAGCTTCACTTCCGAGGCTATAGCTTTCCTAGGCTGGAGAGCTAAGTTTTACTAGGAGGAAATGAAAAGACAGTGTATTTTATGTTAGGGATTATTTGAAAATCAGATCTAGAATTATAAATGAATCATTGTTTATTTTTAAAGTAAACATTTAAAGTTTCTAAGATTAACCCCCCTTGTCATTCTGTAGCCTAACTTTCTAATACTCTAATCGTACCAGTATAAATGGGAGTTCTGCCACTCGCCAGTTGTTGTTGGTTTTATCCTTTTTGGACGTTCTTAAGGGAAAAATTTTTACCTAGAATAAAGGAAAAAACTCTTAGGTCAGTGCAGCAAGTGATAGTAATCGGTAAGTTATTGAAAGTAGAGCAGTTTACTTGCCGTCCTCAGAGACTGGTACCCAAACTAAGAGAGGCGGGAGCAAGTAAGTGAGCAGGTGTTTGTGCCCAGAGCCGTGTGTGTGTGTGTGTTTAAGGTTAGTATTGATAACTGTACAGGTCTTTTGATCCTTTTGGCTTCGTGGCCAAACCTATAGGAGTGTTATTTATTTATTTATTTGAAGCATACTTGACATACAATATTATATCAGTTTCATGTGTACAACATAATGATTCAACATTTCTCTACATTACGAAATGATCACCACAGTGTACGTTTAGTTACCATCTGTCATCATACAAAGTTAACACAGTATTATTGACTCTATTCCCCATACTATACAGTATATCCCCATTGTTTATTTTATTTAATTTATTACTTATTTTATGACTGGAAGGTTGTACTTCTTAATCCCCTTCACCCAGTTCATCTTGCCCCTCAACCTCCACTCCCCGCTGGCAACCGGTCAAACTATTCTCTGTATCCATGGGTCTGGGTTTTGGTTTGCTGTTTAGATTCCATATATAAGTGAAATCATGCACTATTTGTCTTTCTGTGTCTGATTTATTTCACTTAGCATAAAGCCCTCAAGGTCTATCCATGTTGCACATGGCAAGATTTCTTTCTTTTCATGGTTAAGTAGTATTCCACGTCTTCTCTATCCATCGATGGCTACTTGGGTTGTTTCCATATCTTGGCTATTGGAAATAACGCTGCAGTGAATATAGAGGAGTATATATCTTTGCAAATTAGTGTTTTCATTTTTTTCAAGTAGATACCCAGAAGTGAAATTGCTAGATCATGCGGTAGTTATATCTTTAATTTCTCATATTCTGTAGTGGCTGCACCAATATGCATTCCCACCAACAGTGTACAGATGTAGCCTTTTCTCCACATCCTTGCCAGCATTTGTTATTTCTCGTCTTTTTGATAACAGCTATCATGACAGGTGTGAGGTGACAGCTCATTGTAGTTTTGATTTGCATTTCCCTAATTACTAGTGTTGTTGAGCATCCTTTCATGTGTCTCTTGGACATTTGTATGTCTTTGAAAAAATGTCTATTTAGATCCTCTGCCCATTTTTTAATTAGTTTAGTTTTTATTGTTGATTTGTATGAGTTCTTTATATATATTTTGGATATTAACCCTTTATCAGATATAATTTGCAAACACCTTCTGCATTCAGTAGGTTGCCGTTTCATTTTGTTGATGGTTTCCTTTGCTGTGCAGAAGCTTTTTAGTTTGAGGCAGTCCCATTTGTTTATTTTTGCTGTTGTTGTCCTTGCCTTTGGGGTCAGATCCAAAAAAACACGGCTAAGACTGATGTCAGAAGCTTACCGCCGATGTTTTCTTCCAGGATTCTTATGGTTTCAAGTCTTACAAGTCTTTCAAGTCTTTAACCCATTTTGAGTTTATTTTTGTATGTGGTGTAAGATAGTGGTCCAGTTTCATTCTTGTTCATGTAGCTGTCCAGTTTTCCCGGCACCACTTATTGAAGAGACTGTCCTTTCCTCGTTGTATACTCTTGCCTCCTGTGTCGTACATTGACCATACACGTGCGGTTTTATTTCTGGACTCTCTATTCTGTTCCACTGATCTGTAGGTCTGTTTTTATACCAATACCATACTACTTTTTAATTTCTATAGCTTTGTAGTATAGTTTGAAACCAGGGAGCATGATATCTCCAACTTTGTTCTTCTCTCTCAAGATTGCTTTGGCTATTCAGGATCTTTTGTGTTTCCACACAATCTTTAGAATTATTTGTTCTAGTTCTGTGAAAAATGCCACTGGAATTTTGGTAGGGATTGCATTGAATCTGTAGATTGCTTTGGGTAGTATGGACATATTAATGGTATTAATTCTTCCAATCCATGAGCACAGAATATCTTTCCATTTATTTGTGTCTTCTTTAATTTCCTTCAGCAGTGTTTTATAGTTTTCAGTGTACAGGTCTTTCACCTCTTTGGCTGAATTTATTCCTAGGTTTTTATTCTTTCTGATTCAATTGTGAGTGGGATTGTTTTCTTGATTTCTCTTTCTGATAGTTCATTATTAGTGTATAGAAACACAACAGGTTTCCGTATATTAATTTTTTATCCTGCAGCTTTACTGGATTCATTTATTAGTTCTAACAATTTTTTGGTGGAGTCTTTAAGGTTTTCTATATATGGTATTATGTCATCTGTAAACAGTGACAGTTTTTCTTCCTTTTCAGTCTAGATGCATTTTATTTCTTTTTCTTGCCTAATTGCTGTGGCTAGGACTTCCAATACTATGTTAAATAAAAGTGACCAGAGTGAGTGTCCTTGTCTTGTTCCTGATATTAGAGGAAAAGCTTTTGGCTTTCCACAGTTGTATATGATAGTCATACACAGACTTTATTATGTTGAGGTACATTTCCTCTTTGTTGAGAGCTTTTATAAATGGATGTTGAATTTTGTCAGATGCTTTTTCTGCATCTATTGAAATGGTCAATGATTTTTATCTTTCATTTTGTTAAGGTGGTGTGTCATCACCTTATGAACCATTAGAATTATGAACCATTCTTGCTTTGGAGTAAATCCTACTTGATCATGGTGTATGATACTGTTAATGTATTGTTGAATTTGGTTTGATAATATTTTGTTGAGGATTCTTGCATCTATGTTCATCAGGGATATTGGCCTGTAATTTTCTTTTTTATGGTGTCTTTGTTTGGTTTTGGTATCAGAGTAATGCTGGCCTTCCTTGTAAAATGAGTTTGGAAGGATTCCTTCCTCTTAAATTGTTTGAAAAAGTTTGAGAAGGATAGATGTTAAATATCTTTGAATGTTTGGTAGAATTCACCCGTCAAGCCATCTGGTCCTGGACTTTTGTTTGTTGGGAGTTTTTTGATTAATGATTCAGTCTCCTTACTAATAATTGTTGTTGTCAGAGTTTCTCTTTGTGTGTGTGTGTGTGTGTGTGTGTGTGTGTGTGTGTGTGTGTGTTTAAGATTAGTAATGATAATTGTAAAATCCTTTTTGATTCTTTCAGCTTCATGGCCAAACTTATAGGAGTCTTATTGGACACAGCATCTTTTTTTCATAACACTGAAGAAAATAAAATGAAAAAATCTGTTTTATTAGTATCTTCATCAATGGTGACATGATTACAAATAACAACATAAATAATAATTTATGGCACTATCTTGATAGTTTACCATAAATAGTGAGCCTATACATCCCAATTTGCCCAGGAAAGTTCCTGTTTATACCTGTTGTCCCAGTATCCTGTATGATTTAATGTTTCCCTAGCCTCTTTCACTCTTAAACATGTCCCAGCTTGCATGCTAAGTTATATGATTACCCTAATTATGAAGGTACTTTTTATGTAAAGGAGGCATCTTTTCTTTTTATATATCCTATGACTTAATTATTAAACATTATAATGCTGAATACATATATTTTAAATGAGTACCTTTTTGACAGTAATACTGAACTTAGGTTTAGATAACTAGACTCTAGTTATTTTAATACCTCAACTAGCCTTTACTGATGTTTTTTTCCACACCAGACTAACATTTCAGTAGCATTCAATGCACTTAGCTCAAAAGTTTATTAGGAGACTTAAGGAAGTTGGAGTAAAGAGACAGAGCCTTCCTATCCACACTCTTGCCTTACTTTGCTTAGAGAGTCTCTGTGAGGGGAGGGCAGATGGTGAGCTGATGGGCGTTAGGTGTTGGGTGTTGAGTGTCAGAGCATAGTGCAGTGGAAGAGCTCTGGGCTGAGTGTCACGTCTTGTTCTAACCACTGTTCATAATGGAAGGGAAGCAATCATGCTATGTGAGGCAGGGTTTCCTGATTCAATATTGTGATGATTAAATAATGATTATAAGTGGTCAACTAACTGAGTTGAATTGAATACATTACAGGATACAGAAAAAAAAATGATGTACATGACTAGGAAAAGTGCAGTTGGCTTAAATAAACTTCTGCATCTTCACGAGTAATCAAGGAAACACTAATTGAGACAAGATGCTACTTCGCATACATTGAATAAACACATTATTTTAATAATACCATGTTTTGTTTTAAATTAATAATACCAAATACCAAGCGTGCAGTGAATAAATACTCTAAAACGTTGTTAGTGTGAGTAGAAATTGGTACAACCTTCCTGAAAGCCTTCAGTAACCTAAGTTATTAACTTTAAAAATATCTATCTCTTTTGACTTAGTAATTTTTCCTGGTTAGCATAATATTGATAATAAAAACCCCAGAAATATATCCCTCTAAACAGAAATTAATCTCACTCTGAATATTGTTAAAAAATGAAATAAAGTATTAGGCAATAGAATCTAATAGTGCATTTAAAACATCATATACCACGATCACATGGGTTTTATTCCAGGAATGCAAAGATGGCTTGATATTAGGAATGCTATTAGTATAATTCACTATATTGATAAATCACAAGTGAAAAATTGTATACAGTCTTCTCCATATTCTTCACAATGAGCCTAAGCTGCTGTAAAAAAAGAACCCCGAAACCGTGGACAAGTGAGATTGGGAGTTTACTTCACTCTCTCATCACAGTCTGGTTCAGGGGTGGGAACAAATTGTTCCGTCCCACTAGGTCATTCAGGAACCCAGGCTGGCTCGTGGAATGGCTCTGTCATCTTCAATGTGGAGCTTCCGCCTCTGCCTTAGATGGTTCCAGCCGTCACCACTTCTCAACCAGCAGGAAGGGGGGAGGAAGATGAGGACAAGTAAGTACTTTTTAGGAGGTGCCATGGCAACAGTCGCATGCGTCATCCCCACTCACGCTCCACTGGAGGAGTCTTAGCCCTAGGGCTGCGCCTGCAGAAGCAGGGACTTGTTAGCATGTGCGCATTACGAGTTGGGCGGACTATTATTTTAAAAAGAAGAACTGATGCTAAGGGGAATGAGCAGGCAATGGCACGTTTGTCATGCTTTTAGCGTTTGATACCTGTTCTGTGTAGAGTGGTCCTAGACGCTTGCTACAGCAGCGCACAAAGAGCCAGATAGTCCTGCCTTCTCAGAGCTCACATTCCAGCAGGAGAGACGGACTTAAGCCGAGAACGTGCTGTGTAAGCAGCATGTCCGAGTGCTATTGAATAAAATGATAGAGAAGGTTAAGGGAGGCTCTGGAGTTCCAGAGTTGGGACCATTTAAATAGTGTGGTCAGTGTTGGCCTCACTGATAAGGTCAGTGAAGGGGTTGAGTTGGCCTTGTAGGTATTTGGAGGAAGAAATGTACGGCACGGTGAACAGCCAGTGCAAGGACATGGCAGCGGGAGCATGGCTGGCATGGCCAAGGAACAGCAGGGAAGCCACTGTGAAGAGAGCAGAGCAGCCCAGGGAGAGGAAATGGGAGATGCGGTTCGGGGGACCCCAGGGGTCCTGACCACACAGGCCCTTTGAGCATGTCGTAAGGACTTTAACTGCAGGCATGGAAGAAAGCCGAGTACCGTGCCGTGATCTGACTCAGGCTGGAAAAGGTCATTCTGGTCGTGTGAGAGCACAGGTGAGAGGCCAATGACGAGGGCGCTGCAGTAACCCTCCTGAGAGGTGGTGGCGTAGACCAGAGTGGCGGCAGCGCGGGTGGCCAGGTTCTGGATGTATTATAAGTTGGAGCCAGCACGGCTTTCTGAGGGATTTGATATGGGACGTGAGACTAAGAAAAAGTAAGCTATAGATAAACTTACATTTAGGGGAAGAATGGAGATATGCTAGCTCATTTCCTTGTGTGATGGGTTTATATGGGATTTTTAAATTACATTTTTCAGTTTTTTCTAAATGTTCTATGTTATAACCACTTTGTAAGCTGAACAGTGATGTACAAAGGTCACCATCTAGTTATCTTATTGCCCTGCCCGTAGGCCCTAGGGCATCTTCAACTTTCTTCCCATTTTCTGCCCCTGGGAGACCAGAGTCACAAAGAAAGGGATGTGCTGGTACTCAACCCTGGAGTTACATGAGTTACATCAGAAACTGTTCAGCGTGATTGTGACATCAGTAGCCCCTGCCCACCCCTGCCTGAATCCCTGTCCCCTGACTCATCTTTCTGTCAGGGCAGGGCAGCTGTGCCCTCATTAGCCTCGAAGAGGGTTGTCCTGCAGGCTGTTCATCCGGCTCTCATCTTAGCTTCTGGAATCTTCCTGAGGGTCAAAGGAAATGTGGGCTTCTCTGACGTCAGACTCCTCGTCTCTCAAGGAGAGTCAAGCCCTGCGTCTGGTGGGGATGAAAGGAGAACATGGTAACACCCCCGAGACAGAGCAGGCTGGTGGTCTGAGGCCCCTGAGGGACACAGGACCGTCTGGCCTCAAAGAGAAGAAGGTAAGACTGAGACACAGGGCAGGGGTCTTCCTAAAAGACAGATCTCATTGCTGGGCTGGATCAGGCCCCTGGCAACGTCAAAATGGCCTCTCGCCTCAAAGAGAGTTATTTTAATGAGGCGGGGACAATGGAAGGAATGAAACTCTGATTCCATGTGACTGAAATCAGAGCCTCCGTCTAGACCTGTTGGACAGCTGCCCTGAGAAGCACCAAGGAACAGCGTCAGGCAGAACCTTCAGGACAAGGTGGACTGTGAGCGAATGGCGTTTCCCACTCCCGCTTAAGAACTTCCGGGTACCATTGCCCACGACAAAGTGAGTTACCATGGCACCTTAGTTTTCTGACAAAGGGTTTATATAACCTCGTTTCTCTCTTCTATTTTCTCCTTTTTTTCCCTCTTATTAATTTTAATTACCTTAATTTTTTGGTGTACAGTTCAGTGGCATCGAGTACATTTAAATCATTGCACCATCCATCTCCAGAACTTCTTTCTTCATGCAAAACCTACATGATGCCCATTAAACACTAACTCCCTGTTTGCCCATCCCCCAGCTTCTGGAGGCCACCATTTTCCCCTCTGTCTCTGTCTCTGGCGACTCTGGGTGCCTACGTGATGCCCATTAAACACTAACTCCCTGTTTGCCCATCCCCCAGCTTCTGGAGACCACCATTTTCCCCTCTGTCTCTGTCTCTGGCGACTCTGGGTGCCTACGTGATGCCCATTAAACACTAACTCCCTGTTTGCCCATCCCCCAGCTTCTGGAGGCCACCATTTTGCCTTCTGTCTCTGTCTCTGGCGACTCTGGGTGCCCCACACGAGTAGAATCCAGCAGCGTTGGTCTTTTTGTGACTGGCAGATTTCACTTAGCATATCGTCTTCCAGGCTTATCCACCTTATAGCGTATGTCAGAACTTCTTTTTTTTCAAGACTGAATAATATTCCATTGTATGTGTGTATAGACCACATGTTGTCTACCCATTCATCCCATCAATGGACACTTGGGTTGCTTCCACCTTTTGGCCATTGTGAATAATGCTGCTATGAACATGGGTATACAGATGTCTGAGTTGCCGCTTTCAGTTATTTTGGGTATATATTGAGTAATGGAATTGCTGGATCATATGATAATTCTGTTGTTAATTTCTTGAGAAATCTGCCGTGCTGTCTTCTTTAGCTGCTGCACCATTTTACATTCCCACCAGCAGTGCACAAGGGTTCCAGTTTCTCCACATCATGGCCAACACTTGTTGTTTTTGCTTTTTGTTTTTATAGTAGCCATCAAAATGAGTGTGAAGTGGTGTCTTCTTCTACCTTTAACTGTCTCCCCCACCACAGACACATCTGTGCTGTGCCCAGGCCAGACGCTCGCTCTGTAAACAAGCAGGCTGCAAACACTCTCCCTTCCTGGCTCCACGCGGGCAGTGCCCTCTGCCTGGAAGACCTGCCAAACTCATCCTCGTTCAGCACATGGCCTGCCCGTCTCCCCCTTCCTACACCAGCTCCTGAGAAATCATGCTCTTTCCGATACTCCTGTAATTCTTCACTGATTGCTCTCTTTTTAAAATATTTTTAATCAAGATATAACTTACATACAGATGATGTATAATTCCACAGATTTTGACAGACCATTGCCACAGTCAAGATGACTGTTCCATCAGCTCAGATATCCCTCCAGACCTGGGGTGTCGCCCCTGTCCCTCCCCCAGCCCCAGCTCCTGGGACCCGCTCATCTGTTTTCTGCAGCTATAGATTTGCCTTTTCCGGAGTGTCATATAAATGGATCATTCGATATGAGCCTTTTGAGTCTGGTTCTTTCCTTTAACATCATGCATTTGAGATTCATTCACGTGTGTGTCACAGTAGCTCGTTTTTTTTGTTTATTTTTTTTAAAATAATAATATTGCATGGATGTACCAGTTTGTTGAGAAATTTGGGGACTGTTAAGCATTCATGTAAAGATTTTGTGTGAACATAAATGTTTTATTTCATTTGGGTAAATAGCAAGGAGTGGGATTGCTGCGTTATATGGTAAATCTATTTTTTAACTGTACCAGAAACTGCCAGTCTTTCCGCGGTGGTCATATCACGTTGCACTCCCATCAGCAACGCGTAGTAGTTCCAGTTGCTCTGCCTCCTCACCAGCACTTGATATTCTTGAGTTTGTCATATTACTTTAGCCACCCTAATAGGTGTACCTCATTGCACGTGTATTTCCCTGCTAACTAATAATGCTGAGCATCTTTTCACGTGTGCATTGCTCATCTGAATATCTTCCTTGGTAAAATGTTTATTTAAGTGTTTTTCTAATTTTATATTAAGTTGTTTACTTTCTTATTACTGAATTTTGAGAGTTCTTTATGTATTTTAGATACAAGTCCTTTATAAGATATGTGATTTGAAAACCCTTTTCATAGTCAATGGCTTCTTTTCATTCCTTTATCTTTCAAAGAGCAGAGGTTCTTAATATTTATGAAGTCTAGTTTATCATTTTGTTCTTTTATAGATAGTGCTTTTGGTGTCACATCTAAGAAAATGTTTGCCTAACTTAATGTCACAGGGGTTTTCTCCTGTTTTCTTTTACAAGTTTTGTAGTTTTAAGTTTTATATTTATGTTCAATGTTGAGTCAGTTTTGGGGACTGGTGCAAGATACAGATTAAGATTCCGTTGTATCAGCACTGTTTGTTGAAAAGACTGTCTTGTGTGTATTGAATCACCTTTGCAGCTTTGTTGAAAATCAGTATACTGTCCATGTGTGCAGCACTACTGGACTCCCTCATTTTGTTCTATTGACGTATATGTCTTTCCTTTTCCAGTACCACACCATCTTAATTATTGCAGCTTTTATAGTCAGTCTTGGAGACTGGTAATGTGAGTTGTCCAACTGTGTTCTTTTTCAAAATTGTTTTGCCTATGGTAGTTCCTTTGCTCTTAGAGTCAGCATAATGAATTCTACACAAAATCCTGCTGGGATTTTTCTTTTAATTGTGTTAAATCTATTTCTCAGTTTGGAAAAAATTGAAATCTTAATGATATTGAGTAGTCCAGTCCATGAACTTAGACTGTCTTCTCGTTTATTTAGTTTTCTTTGATATCTTTCATCAGTGTTTATAGCTCTTAGCATATAGATGTTGCATTTATTTTGTTAGATTTATGCCTTTCATTTCATGTTTTTAACTTTAATTCCCAATTGTTCATTACTAATATGCAGAAATACAATTTGTTATAGTTTGTTATAGTGATTGTTTATCCTGTGACCTTTCTAAACTCACTTATTAGTTCCAGTCACTTTTTTTATAGATTCTTTGGAATTTCTACATAATCAGAGAAGTATCTGGTATTTGATAGTTTTCCCTGTGGGGGAATTAATTTTAATGTAATGAAGCAACATATGTCAACATATTTTATTTCTCGCACTAGCATATTTTATCACTAGGCTGATGAATTTTAGAAAATGACTTCTCAAAACAAACCTAACGTATGAAGAGTCAGGTGAGGTCACACTAACCAGAGAAAATGCTTATGAGACACGGAGGTCCTGGTTTATTTGAGTGTGTCCTAGGACACACATGTGGCTTCTTAAATAACAGTAATACACAGATATTTTAAGTGCCTCTTTTTTTTTTTTTTTACGCTACGCGGACCTCTCACTGTTGTGGCCTCTCCCGTTGCGGAGCACAGGCTCCGGACGCACAGGCTCAGCGGCCATGGCTCACGGGCCCAGCCGCTCCGCGGCACGTGGGATCCTCCCGGACCGGGGCACGAACCCGTGTCCCCTGCATCGGCAGGGGGGCTCTCAACCACTGCGCCACCAGGGAAGCCCTTAAGTGCCTCTTTTTAAGATACAAGTTATTCTTGGTCTTGACTCTCCATATTAATCATTCTTTTTAAACATCCAAATGATTTAAGATAATAGTTTATGGACATATTCTAAATATTGCATTAGATTGAGAACCTCTACTACTTAAATAACTATAAAATTTTTGCAAAAACAACAGTATCGAAATCAGGCCCAAAATATATTTCTCCTACACACGAAAAACTGGTGGGAAAAAAAACCCCACCATTGCTTGTAATATGTCACTCTCAGTGAAAGAATGTCCTTTTAAAAGAACAATATCACTTTGATAGTTGAGAAGTTGTTTTTTTTTAAATGTTGGAATCCCCAAATTATGTAGAAAAATCTGACTCCTGTCTCTTAAAATTATAAAACCCTTAAAAATATTTTCTCTTTTTAAATTGATTACAACATTAGGGTATGTTTTGAATTTTATATTCTGAATATATACATATGGAGAGAGAGGCAGAGAGAGAACGCTGAGATATATGTCCAAAAAAGTTACTAATAGATACACACATATGCGTGCATATATCCACAGAGCACACTAATCCATTTCAGTAATGGTATAGGCTGTATCATTGCACTTATGGCTGAAACACAGCTAACCAGCCAGGTGCAGAGTATTGCATGCTATTTTTTTAAATGTTCACAATGTATTACAAATTATTATTGGAAAAAAAGAAAAGCTACACTTTTAAGTATGTGCAGATGTGAATTTTGGCGAACAGAACTGTTTTTAATATTCATCTATGGTATTTTCTTGGCAAAGAAAACAGACATTTGTTCCCACTGCATGAATTTAGCAGCTCAGTAGACATCCTAGGAATACTCTAAGGAAGCAGCCCTGGTCATGGAAAACATCTCTTCAAACCTCAGTATCTTTGAATCTTACTTGTGACAGCTGCTTTTACTATTACACGTTTCATATTATGATTGGATGAGGAATTTTAACAGATTTTTAAATGAGATTTTAAAGATTTATAGTTTAGGCCCATATTTCTACTAATTATTGCAATTCTAGCATGGATTATGGTACTTATTCAACCCAGATTAACTTACTAAATTGAAGGAAGCCTTGTACAGTTTAGAGACTTCCTGTGAACAAGAAAGTATTAGAGTTGCCATCCTTAGCGCATAACTAATGGCCCGTTTCGTCCTGTATTTGGTGTCTAATAACACAAAGAGGGAATAAATGGGTGATGTGAACTTCCAAATCTTTAGTTTCCTTAGTTTGTGGGTGAATGAGTCAACATATATTTAACAAGCGTTTACCGTATACTTAGCTCAGTGCTGATCAGGAAAAGGAATGTAAATCTGTCCCTGCTTTCTGGAGACTTTTCTTATAGTGGTGGTAATGAGAAATACAAGCATAAAAGAACTTTAAAAACTATATAACAATGCATAGTAAAATTCTAGATTAGGGTACAATGCTAGAAATCTGAGGTCTGGGTAATCAGAGGCTGTTTTATGGAGAAGATGGTCTTTGAAATACAATATTTGAATTGACACTAGATACAATTTTCTGAGGCAGCCCAATGGGATAAAAAAATGGCAAGCTGAGAGCTTAGGACAAATTGGGGGAATGTCAAACGGTAATTATGAAAGCTCTACTTATAAAAAGATAGAAGATGACTTTGTAAAACTTTTTAAACTTTTTATTTACACTTCCTGAGAAGTTGCAAACATAGTGCAGAGAATTCCCACATGTCCTTCACCCTGCTTCCCCCCTTGCAGCACCTTACTTACCCGTAGTGTGGTCACTGAAACCAGGCGGTTACCACTGGTAAAAAAGACTTGACCTTTACGCTGGTGAGCAACCGTAGACCTCCTCTGCATCTCACCAGGTTCCCACTAACGCTCTTTTGGTGTTAAGGGCCCAGTCAAGGGTCTGACAATGCGTTTAGTTGTCATACCTTTTTAGGCTCCTCCAGTCTGTGACAGTTCCTCAGTTTTTCCTTATTTTTCATGACCCTGACACTTCTGAATAGTACTAGTTATTTTGTACAATGTTTCTCATTTTGGATTCATGTCATGTTTTTCATGATTAGATTGAGGTCCTGCATTTTTGGCGAGAATCCTACGGAACTGGTGTTGTGCCCATCTCAAGGGCATAATATCGAGGGGTACATATCGAGATACTGTATTTGTGGTGACATTACCATCGATCGTGTGGTTAGGTGGTATCTGCCAGGTTTCTTTGTTGTAAAGTTATGTTTCCCCTTTGTAACATGTGAGATATCTTCAGGAGATATTCTGAGACTATTTAAGTGTCCTGTATCTCCTCAGACTTGCAGCTACTACTTTTATCATCCATGGGTGAATCTTGCCTGCGTTTTTTTTGTTTTTTTTTTTTTTTTACTCGAGCTCTTTTGCAGTTCTGGCATTTTCTGGCTTTAACTTATGCTAAGGGTGGTGTTGTTGTTTTTCCTTTTTACTTTTCCGTATCTTTAGGGGAGAAAATATTAGAACTCAAAGATGACTTTTTAAATGCAAGTTTTTTGAGAGTAAGGGATCAAATCTAGAGGGAAATAAAAAGAAAAAGCATGAAGCTAGAGGTAAGGTTTATGAAAGAACAATGAACGCTAAGAGGGTTTGTATTCCTCCGTGGGAGCGACATGCATTTGACTCCACATTTGTCAGGAACAAATGTAGAGAGAGCATCACAATTAGAACAAAATTCAGTGCAAAAAAAAAAAGATTCACTGCAATATAATTTTAAAAGTCATTCGTTCAAATTCCTGGAATTGAACTCTTCAGAGAAAAATTTACTAGGGGCTCTCAGTGAAGAAGACAGTATGTAATGTGGTTAATATCCTCCAAACATTTTCATGGAACACGCCATTTTTATAGGGTATTTTCTTAAAATGGAGGTCTAGTAGGTATCATTTTGCCTTTAACTTTTCTAAAAGAGTGATTATTAGAGTGAGATGTAATGGATTAGAAGTCGATCTGAACTCCAGAGGCCCTTAGAACTCACAAACTGTTTGAAGGTTTGTTAAATTATTTGGGGATCCAATTACTGACCAGATAGTTTTCACTTTAACAAAAATTCAATTTCTGCTATTCAAACGCTACAGTACTAAGTAACCAAAATCTTCTCATGATAGTACTTTCTCTGGAGTAGAAATCATTTAGTCTCAAACCATGTAAAACAGATTAAATAGAGATGTCCCCAAATGACCTTTTTATAAAATAGTACCACAATATTAACCTTGCAGAGAAAATTAACAAAATTGACATTTGTCAAGCATTCGCCTTATTTGTTGTAATTCTTGACTTCTTCCTTCTGGTTTTGCCTTTTTTTTAAATTGACATATGGTTGATTCACAATATTATATTAGTTTCAGGTGTACAGCACAGTGATTTAGTGTTTTACAGATTATACTCCATTAAATGTTATTGTAAGATAAAGACTATAACTCCCTGTGCTGTACAGTGAATCCTGGTTGCTTATCTATTTTATACATAGTAGTTTGAATCTCTTAATCTCATACCCCTAACTTGCCCCTCTGCCTTTCCTCTCCCCTCTGCTAAGCACTAGTTTGTTTTCTATATCTGTGAGTCTGTTTCTGCTTTGCATATATATATATATTCATTTGTATTTTTTTTAGATTCCACATATAGGTGATATCATACAGCATTCGTCTTTCTCTGTCTGACTAATTTCGCTAAGCATAATATTTTCTAGGTCCATCCACGTTGCTACAAATGACGGCATTTCATTCTTTTTGTGGCTGGGTAATAGTCCATTGTTTATATGTACCACATCTTCCTTATCCACTTGCCTGTTGACAGTGCTTGAGCTGCTTCCATGTCTTGGCTCCCGTCAGTAGTGCTGCTGTGAACATTGGGTGCATGTATCGTTCCGCATTAGCGTCAGGTTTTGCTTCTGACCGTAATCTTACCCACCGGCACAGAACCCTGAGAACGGGTGTTAAGAGAAGTGGGAAGCAGAGAAAAGGCACTCATACGCTGCCTAGGTTATCCCTCACTGTGTTTCTATCTCCAAAGAGCTAGAAGTATTTAAGATTTTGACATTATCTTAAAATATGGGACTTTTGATCTGCAATGAAGGCTTTGCTATTTTTAACAGAAAAACTTTAAAAACCCCTTTCACAATATTTATATGAATGGCTGCCCACCTGAGATATGCAAAGTGTATTTGTACATTTAGAACAACTTTAGTAAAGGAACGCTAAATGCATAATTACTGTTTTCATTGTATGTCCCATTAGGGTCTGGATTTCTGGATTATTTTGCCAGTCGCCACATCAGCAGTTGACTTTGGTTGAACTTCATATTCCAGTTAAGCATTTGCTGAGGACCTAAAATGTGAGCTTGGGAATGTGTTAAAGACCAAAGATACAAAGAAGAAAATTTATCATTATTGATCAAAACATGAAAGATTAAAAAATATTTTAACACAGATTTTTTCTTTTTTTGCGGTACGCAGGGCTCTCACTGTTGTGGCCTCTCCCGTCGTGGAGCACAGGCTCCGGACGCGCAGGCTCAGCGGCCGTGGCTCACGGGCCCAGCCGCTCCGCAGCATGTGGGATCCTCCCGGACCGGGGCACGAACCCGTGTCCCCTGCATCGGCAGGTGGGCTCTCAACCACTGTGCCACCAGGGAAGCCCTTAACACAGATTTTTAAAAAAATTACAAATCAGCTTATTTCCCAAAAAATGTAGCTGGGAATAAAATAGCCCCAACGTGGTATCAGCTCAAATTAAGTAAAAAGATAACCCAGGGTAAGTGGACTACATTTGGCAGGGTTCATAGAATTTCCATGTTATTTGCATTCGTTAGGTTATATGCTGAAAATAAAATACTACAAAAGTTTCCAGTCAGAGTGGTGCTTTGGCATGACTTTTAACTGCCCTGTACCATCCTTTTAAAATGTACCTTGTACGGCCAAGGAATTAGACGGCCTTTTAATAAAAAATCCAGATGTGACGATTGAGATTTGTTTTTTAAATACCGTTTGAGAGCTCAGGAGTAGCACCAAGTCAAAGTTGTTGAAGGTTATAAACCTGATCTTCACTATTCAGAAGCTAGAAATAGCACAGTGTTTGATAGGCAAATCTTGAGGAAATCTTAGATTTTAAAACCTACACGTTTATAATTAATTGTTTTTTGACCAAAAAATGTGCTATAATGAATGGGGAAAGGATAGTCTTTTCACAAGTATCAATGGCTCTGGAACGATTGACTGTCCATAAGGGGAAAAAAAGAACCTCTTCTTTCGCCTCACACTGTTACCAAAGAAACGTGAAATAAATCCTGGACCTAAACATGAATGCTAAAAGTATGAAACCCTAGAAGAAGATCTTAGCAATGTTGGTTCAGGCAGAATTTTTCCTTGATTGGAATAAAAAAGCATGAGCCATGAAAGAAAAATTTGGTAACTTGGACCTAATCCAAATCAAAACTTTTGCTCTTCAAAAGACACTTTAAGAAAATGAAAAGGCAAGCCATGGACTGGAAGAAAATATTTGCAAAATATGTACCTTATATAAAAGATTTTTATCTAGTACATATTAAGAAGTCTTATAAAATTAATAAGGCAATGTGCTTTTAAAAAATCAGAAAATCATTTAATAGACTCTTCACCATAGAAGATGTATTGTAGTAATTGAAAATTTAACTATTACGTTGTTGAGGCACTGGGTTTATCTAACCCACCCATGAAAACTGAAATGCACGCAAATCAAAATGGTGCACAGCAAGGACTACCTATATTTTAAAACCATAATCACAACTACTTTCAACATTTGTGACTTTCATGGGTTTTCATTTGTACTAAATGTCGGACAAGGGACACGTCCTATAGTATTTTGGGGAGAGCTCCACACCACGAGTGTGTTGACATCTGGTATTAAACACTCTTTGCCCTAGTTGCCCTTACTGACTAGTAATAAAAATGACCCACATGTATTGCATCAAGTGTCAAGCATAGTTGTAAAGGCTCATTTCATTATCTCTTCTCACCGCAAAGTGTAAGTACTGTTGTTCTTTGTGGAGGCTTAGGTAGGTTCAGTAATTTGGAGAGAAGAGATTCAAACTCAGCTGGACTCCAGAACCTGTGCCCTTCACTACTGTTACACACGTGGAAATGAACCATATGGTGACTTTGCAATGAGGGGAAACACAAGGAGTTGTGACCTATGCCAGAGTGGACAGCTTAGCTGTGGGACCACGCGAGACTTTCCCCAGGAAACAAGTTAACTTCTTCTTTGGTGAGAATGAACGCTAGACACACATGCAGGGAGACAAGTGGCTTCTAACCAGGCCTTTGTCAATACCTGGGTAGGCAGTGTAGACCAGTGATCTCCCCGTACAGGATTCTGTCCTTCACTCACACGGCTGCTGTCTCTCCAAGCTTCAGCTTTTCATGCTTATCAAGAGATAGGCACCTTTAGGGGATAAAGGTATTTATTATCTGAGTTTATGTTTGCAAATAATGTTTGTTTACTATCTTCTATTCCCTTCTCATTTCCATGCCAACAATTTGACGAGGAAACACAAGATTTTTTAAATAGTTGTTCTTATAAAAGTTGACATTGCCAGTGTCATGACACAAATTATCATCTGTATTTTCTTAAGGTCACACAACACAGATCCTCTGATTTGCATTTCCTTGTGCTCAAATTCCTGAAAATAATTGATGTGATTGAAACAGTGGAGAAGCGTGTAGCGCATGTATTGGCCCGACGGAGGAAGGCGTTTGTGCGCCCTCCATGTGCCAGGCACTTTCACATACATCGTTTAACTCTCACAACACCTTGAAGTTATTATTCCCGTAGAATAGTTGGTGATACTACGGCTCAGAGGAGTGAAGCAGCTTGCTCCGAGTTACACAGCTACAGGTGCAGAACCAACATGCTAATTCCAGCGTATCTTTCTCCAAAACTTACGCTGGGAATCGTTTGCTTCCCATGCCATTACCCAGCTAATCCAGCTGTCTCTTGGCTCAGACAAGTCGCCATGAGCATAAGGTAGAAGGAGGTCCTGCTTCACAAGACCATTGTTGTTGTTTTTTTCTTCATGTTTTCCTTTTTTTAGTATTTATTTATTATTTGGCTGTGCCAGGTCTTAGTGGTAGCATGCGGGATCTTTAGTTGCAGAATGTGGGATCTAGTTCCCTGACCAGGGATCAAACCCAGACCCCCTGCATTGGGAACACGGAGTCTTAGCCACTGGACCACCAAGGAATGAACCAATTCATGCCTACTCCACATTCCTCACTCCCAGCCGGACTCTGATTTGGGTTCCTAACTGCCCATTACCCATGTTTCTTCTTTCTACCTTGATTGGTCTTCTTGACTATTTGGTACCTGACTGATCTTTAGCCTTTATTTGATCGCTTTGAACTCTATCTGAGATCCATTCAACAGTGGAATCCTCTTAATGTACCTTTTCAAGCAGAATTATTGGTCCAGATCCCAGGACAAGAACCAGACCTTTTCCTGGTGTTTGTATAGGATGACCAGAAGTGTGATCTTCCTGTAGTGTCCTGCAAGCCACCTGGGTCCTATGGTATCAGAGGAAATGCTCACTCGTGCGTTACCTTTATTTAAATTGAAGTATAGTTGATTTACAATATTGTTAGTTTCAGGTGTACAGCATAGTGATTCAGCTATTTCTTTGCAGAGTATATTCCATTATAGGTTATTATAAGGTATCGAATACAGTTCCCTGTGCTATACAGTACATCTTTGCTGCTGATTTTATGTATAGTAGTTTGTATCTGTTAATCCCATAGTCCTAATTTGTCTCTCCCTTTCCCCTTTGGTAACTGTAAGTTTGTTTCCTATGTCTGTGAGTCTGCTTCTGTTTTGTATATTGATTCATTTGTGTAATTTTTAGATTCCACATATAAGTGATATTTGTCTTTCTCTGGCCTCTTCACCAAGCATAATATTCTCTAGGTCCATCCATGTACTCTTTATTCTGAACATTTTTGTTCAATAATAGCTTTAGAAAAGCGGTGTCTGCTTTTTTTCAACCTTAAAAATGTTGAAAACAAGATTTTATCTCATATAAATTCTAAAGTTTTATACATTCATTTAAAAAAGTGTTAGTTCTCTTTTTAAATTCTGCATTTTTGACAACTGCAGAAATTTCTGTCCATTTAAATAGCTGTGCTTGAAAGTCACTTTGACTTTTGAAAGCCGCCAGATTGCCTTATCGTTGTCTTTGAGAGATTAGGGATGCTTGTTTGGAAGGTTGCTTTATTTCTAAATAAAACTGAAGTTTTGTTTTTCCATTGTAATGTTTCATTTTAATCTGGTTGGTTTCTATCTGGAGATAATTTATAATAGGAACCCAAAATAGTTCAATGGAAAACCTTCCATTATAAATGGCTGACTGTCATTTGCTGCCTTCAGGTGTCCTTGTCAGCCGCATTAGACCGCTGCGTTTGATAGACAGGGAAGAATTTTCTCTGGGCTCTTTAGGTCTGTGTTGGAGCAGGAATTCTACTCCTTTCTTAAACATGAACCATCGACAAGAGGAAGAAGCCATTTTTCCATATAAATATCCTTCAAAGCAAGAAAATGAAACCCACAGACGAGTTAGATACTTTGCAGTAAGAAAAAGGTGCTTTCAGGACATATGAGTATGATTGGAAAACAGCAATGAAAAAATAGGTATTCATGGAGAGAAATTAAGAATGGTTTTTACATATATTTTAGTAGTAAAGTGCCACTTCAGTTTAGAGTTTCGACAAAACTAAGGCATTCTGTTACTGTAGAAATGCACGGCTTGTCCTTTAGCTTTAAGTTATCGAGAGATTAATGAAGAGCAAAATTTTTGAAACTTTTATTTAATTAAATCACACTTTTCTTATGAAATTTAGATATTTTTCAAACACTATCTTATTCCTAAGGCTTGACTTTCGTGGCTGTAACTTGTACGTGATTAAACCAGTATAGAAAGTACAAAGCATGTCCTGACACGAGTCATAATTGTCCACAGCCAAGATGGCATGGGATGGATGGGCCCACTGATGAGAAGCATTCCATCACACTGGCCTCTCGGTTCCCTTAGCTCATCGCTCTTCTCCTCAGCTCTCTGCCCATGGTTATGACCTAGAGTCCTTGCCCTTTCTAATACCTGTACCATCTTCAACATCTTGGCTTCAGGCATTCCTCTCTCTCTCCCTGTCCCTAGCCCACCCCCTTTCTAACTCGGTTTAGCATCCTCACTAAGATCTTTGCCCCATGGGGACTTCGAATCCACGAACCTCGCCATGTTTCACATTCCGTCAACTTCCTTGTGTCTTCCTTCCCCAGCTTAGCTTTCATATCCCAGCAGTGCACTCACCGCCCCCTTGGACTGGCCTCAACTTCCTCCTCCCTCCCTTGCTTACAGATCCCCAAGCCTGGTTAAACCAAATTCTCATGGACCCTACTCTTGTGTCTAAACAGTTGAACACAGTTCAAGAGAAGACACACTTAGGTTAACTGGTCTCACTTAAACGTAAGGCCAAAAAGCTCGAGTGGGCCCTCAGCACTTCCTGGTTAATTCATTTTCCCGTGCTCTAGGACAATTTCATACCTCTCTTTTCTTCTCAAACCTCCAACAGTTCCTTTTACTTTCTTCCTCTCATTGTTGACTGTTGTTTTGCTGGAAAAGTAGAAGCAACAGAAGAGAATCACCTCATCAGCCCATCCCACATCCCCCTCCAGCTGCATCCGCGTCTGTGTGGTCACCCCTCCCCCCTCAGAACACGCATGGACACCTTACTTAAGGAAGCGTGTGCCTCTGTCTAAGGACTTCGCTGGTGCACTGCAGGCCTCACCTCTACCGAAGGACTTTTTCCTTTAATCATTCATCTCTTGTAGCAACATTTTTCTCTCTACAGTATTATTTCCCAAATCATAAAAACATTCTGTAATATTTTAAAGAATTCTTTGACCACTTATACCAAATTGTGCTATGTTATACTGTGGTAGCAAATTGACCCCAAGATTTCGGTGGCTTAACAAAGGTTTACTGTGAAGTCATAAGGAAGTGCTGTTTTTGTAGGTCTAAACTGGTTAATTACCAATAAATTTCATGTGATTAATACTTTCCCAGATCGTAACTCCTGTATCATTCGACAAAGGGACTCCACTATCTTTCTTTTAAATATTTTTTTATTCTGTGTAGATTTAATATTAAAATATTTTTAAAAGAGTACAAGCAAAAACATAGGAAAGTATTTTTATAGTCCTAAAGTACAAAGGTCTTTAAACTTTTAAATTTTTTAAAATTCTACCTTTTCTTTTAACTTTTTAATGTGACCACTAGAAGATTTAAAATTGCATATGTGGCACAAATTATATTTCTTTTATTAATAGTGGAGTGTATTTGATTAATAATGTTGTGTTAGTTAGTTTCAGGTGTATAACAAAGTGATTTAGTTATACACATACATGTATCTCTTCTTTTTCAGATGCTTTTCCCATTTAAGCTGTTACAAAGTATTGAGTAGAGTTCCCTGCACTACACAGTAGGTCCTTGTTGGTTAGGTAGCTTAGGTACAGTGTGTGTCTGTTCATCCCAAGCTCCTGATTTCTCCCCCCACCCCCTGCCCCGCCATGTTTCCCCTTTGGTAACCATAAGTGTGTTTTGGAAGTCTACGGAGACTCCACTCTTTCAAATGTCACTAGACAAAGGCCCACTTACCTGCAGGGGCTGGAAAACGGAGGTGGGGTGTGGGGAAGGGGAATGGTACTGGACGAGCAGTAAATGCTCTGCTGCAATGACGCAGACCCCCTTCAGCCACCATTCCTCTGCTTTTCTTCGTAGCCAGACTCCCCAGCAAGGGTTGGCTGCCTACCTGCTCCGTGTTCTCGTACTCTCTTCTTCCACCCGTGTCCCCCGGTCTCTAGCCACTCCAGGAACTGAAACATGTGTCGGATCAGCAAGTGGCTTCGGCACTAAACGCGGTGTTCGTCCTCAGTCTTCATCTCAGTGGACCTTTCGGCAGTTCTGACACCACCGGTCACTTTCTCTTTGACAGACTTTAATCACGTGAGCAGGTGGTGTCACACTCCCCGGGGGTTTCTCCTGGTTGGACGCCTGCTGTGATAGTGGCTCCACCGTGTCCTCACGCCCCTTCATGTTTCTTTTCTCATCCTAGCTGACCCTGTCTCGCCCCACAGCGTCAATGCCATCTGCATGCTGGAGGCTTCCAGTCTGCATCTCTTGTCCTTGTCTCTCTCCCGAGCCCCGGACTTGTATATCCAGCCTCTTCCTAGATTTCGGCCCTGAAATTCTGCTGGGATGCTGGGACCCCGCACTTAGCATTTCTGAAACAGAGCTCTCAGTTCCCCTCCAGTCTTCTCCAAGTCAGGAAATAAGACTCGCAGGCATCCCTGACGCAGTTCGTTCTTTCACAGCCGCATCCTTCCTATCAGGAAGCCCCTCTGATTTTGTCTTCAAAATACGTCCCGTGTCATACGGCTTCCCGTCACTGATGCCATGACCGCCTGGTTTAAAGCACCCTCGGTTCTCGGCTGGACTCTACGGCGGCTCTCACCCGGTTTCCCTTCCGCGCTTGTTCTCTCTAAACGCTGCTGTTCACACGGATTTCTCTGCTCATCACCTCGCAACGGCCGCTCACCACTATTATAGGACAGAAGGGAAAGTCCCTCACTTTGCCCTCAAGGGGCAGTGGGATCTGGCCCTCTCCTTTCCGACTTACCTCCTGCCCCTCCCGCTGGTCCCCCAGATCCAGCAGGGGGCTTTCTCGCCATCTGTAAATAGGCCGAGATTGTTCTGGGTTTCTCCTCCAGACCTCGTCCCAGCCAGTGACCAGCTGGTTCCTGCCTAAATGTTAGCGGCCCCTCTCACTGTCTGTGCTTGGAATGTACCTTTTTTCTCCACATCACTTTGCACTTCCTAGGACTTATTATTTTTATTGCTGGATTTTTCACTGTTGTTTCTCCTGTGTCTGGAACCGTGTCTGGCACGTAGTGGGCAGCCAATAAAAATGTGTTGGCTGGCTGGATGGACGGATGGATGGACGGATGGATCTTCATTGTTTTCTCAACTCTAGCTCCCCAGTTAGACTGAAAAGATTTCGTAAAGAAGAATTCTTGGGCCGTGGTTTCACCAGCCTGTGAAACTGACACAGACACTTCTTGCTCTCTGGAAACGGAATAGAGCAAAACATTTTTTTCTGCTTTTGTATCAAATACGATTTGAATGAACTTAATGAAGCTTAAAATTATGAAGATAACACAGAACTAGTGAACCTTTGAAACAGGATAACTAAAGCGATAAAGGGAATGAAGCAACTTGGACACGAAGACATGTTTTCACTTTAGGCAGAAGATCGAGGGATTCTATGATCACGTTCTCTAATCTTCTCGTACCATGAGTGGGTTAATTCTGATTTTTTTTTTTCAACAAACACTGTTTAGAAGAACTTGAAAGAGATAGTTTCAAGACAAATAAAAGGAAGTACAGGAATGCCTCATTTATCAGATATTGCTTAGGAATAAATTGTTCCACATGTCAGTTTCCAAATAACTAAAATGTAATCACCACTTATGTGCCAAAACGTTCATTTTGAAGGCTTTCTCTAACATACCACTCTACTCTTTTAGACAAAAAATGCCGAAACCACCAACGCCCCTTCCTGACAACTCAGAGTCGTCACTGTGAATGTTTGGTGCCACGCAGAAACTCCCTACAATAAGTGTGCCCCACGTTGTCATTCTGGTTCTCTCTCCCTTTCATGGCTCTTCCCACCCCTCCCTCTTCTTTCCGTTGTCACTTTATCCTGGTGGCAGCTGCCTTCAATTTGTTGACTGATTTTCTACACCCGATAGCATACGGGCAGGGGCCGTGGGGCAGCTCCTAAACAGTATACGTGATCTTGCCACTGAACTCTGACCTCCGGGCAAGGGAGTATTGTGGTGGTAGCAGAAACAATACAATAACATAAAATATATTAATGATGGTGTTGACGAAGACCTCTGTGACTCTTCCTGTTCCTGTGTAGATTATGGGTACGTAATGGACTTGGCCAGATGGACTGTGGAGCTGACCTAGCATGGTGGTGCTTCATCTTGTTCTGTTAATAGTGTAGCGGAGATGTAATTCATACTTAGAGTGACCTCAGGTTCCTGTTTCAATGCCTGTTTTCTCGCTGTGATTCTTAACACTCCATTCATTCTCAGAAGTTATCGAATTCTGACAATAAATTATACATTCACCCATATACGTATAGTATTTTAAATAATTCACAAAGCACTATTAATTTTTTTGCTTCAACCCAGAATGTAGCTGCCTGAAATTGGCAAATAAAACTCAAATAAGGGATTTTTTTTTAATGATGACATCAGAAATATACTTTATGTGAAATTATGCTCAATGTACTAAGCAAAAAGGAAAATGTGAATTGAGGACAGTTTTCCTGATATTTAACTGTAAACTATATATCTCTTCTAAGGGAAATGTTGGCGGTTTATATAGTGCTCCCAACATATATGTTGAGTAATTAGATTTCTTCACCAACATTTGAAATGGAAAAATATCTAAAATTTCTTTTTTAAAAAAAGCTTTATAGACTTAGAATACAAAACAGCGTCAGGAGCATAGATTGCACATTTAATTTTAATGATACAAAGAAATTTTCTTTTGTATTTGTGAGTCAAAGCTTTTCTTGTTTTTACTTAAATTGCTATTCCTTTTGGCTTAGATAAACCAGACAATACACATTTTTAGAAACTATAGGTAATTAATCCCAACTCTTAAAACACGTTGAAAGGTTATTGCAAAGTGGCAAATTCTTTTGGATGAGGCTTTGTTTAATGTTTAATTTCTTTTATCTGTGTTAAGTAAGCATCTGTTCTAAAGAAATATAACCTCAAGATATTCACAGCTATTAGCTTGAGGTTAAATATGTGTTAAAAACAGAATCATTATTTCTGTCATTGTGGATTTGTTTACATCTAGGCTATCTTAAATACTTCATAAATATAAACTATCTTAAATTCATTAAGTATCACTAATGTGTGAAAATTCAGAATTAACAGAAGTGCTCAATGATTTATAAAAGGACTCTCTTGATTAGAACACTACAAAAACATATTAAGACATTTAATATAGGAAACATTTACCAAGAACAGTCAAGCATTGTAACATCAATGATCCAGAAGTTATATTTATGAAATTATCTATTTGGAGGGAATGGAGAATAAGGTTTTTGCCTTTTGGGGTACCATATAGCACTTGGTTAAATAAGCAAATTATTATTTGAAAAACTATATTTTGAGAAAATAATGCAACCCCTAAGTATTTTGGGAAAAGACTTCCTTGCTGGATGCAAGTTCGTTTTGCATACACATTAATTACACATTAATTACATTTGGACATTTTTTGATGCAGGTATGAGATACTTTTCTTTTAATCACATATTTACCACTTTTTTTCCATTTAAAAATGATGCATGGTAGAGAAAACAAAGATGAATATTGTGTATGCACCAAGATACTTCTCTATCATCATCTTCATTTCTGCATTTATTACTTTTTCAGTTATCTAATGTTGTAAAACAAATCACCACAAAATGTAGTGGCTTCAGAAACAACATTTATTATCTCTTAACTGTTTCTGTGGGTCAGGAGTTGGGGAGCTGTTTAGCTGAGTGTTTCTGGCTTGGATTCCTCCTGTGGCTGCAGTCGGACGTAGCTGAGGCTGAGGCCATCCGAGGGCTTCTTCACTTACATTTCTGGCTTGTACAGGGAAGGCTGTCTGACAGCTCCCCATCTCCACGTGGTCTCTTCACGTGGCAGCTTCAGGGTAGCTAGACTTCTCACATGTTGGCTCAGGACTCCCAACGCACATGTCCTGAGACAGAGAACCAGGTGGAATCCCTACCACCTTTTTGACCTACCCTTAGACATCAAGCACTGTCATTTCCACCTCATTCTTTGGTGGAGGCAGTTACAAAGTTCTGCCCAGGCTCAAGAGGAGAGAACAGAGACCCCATCTTTTGATGGAGGAACGTTGACACTACGTTGTGAGAAGAACATGTGGGAAGGTATATATATTGGTGTGGCCATCTTTGGAAAATAGTTTGCTACACGGATAAAACATATGACTGACTCTAATATGCTGGGTGCTGTGATGAGTCCTAGGGATGAGAACATGGGTCAGTTCTTGCTTACGATGCCGAGAGGATCATTGTGTAAACAAATGTTACACAAGGGGAGAAGTGTATTAAGAAAAGAGAATGACTCACTTTGTGGGAGTTGGGATGTTGGAATATTCGACAGAGGAGGTGTTTTAGTGAAGAATTGAAATTTTTTTAAAAAGAGGATAATCTAGGACGCCTCTCAGTTTCCTAGCATGGGAACCAAGTGGATGAGTGGTTTCAGATGTGTTGGGCTGGAGACACCTGTGAAATACACACACAGCAATGGCCGTTGGTCATCAGTAAGTCTTCCAAGGGAGAGTGTTAGTGCAGAAGATGTAGGTTGGAGAGCCAATGACTTTGGGTAGAATTTGAAGGCCTAGACAGGGATAATATTTCCCAAGGAAAGTTTGTGGACTAAGAAGAGAAAACAGGAAAGGATATAACCCTGTGGAAAACAACACTTAATGAGTGTGCTGGGGAGAATGCCAGGGAAAATGGCAAAATAAGAACCTCCAAAAATTGTCCTCCATAAAAGCAATTAGAAAACAGGCAAAAATGATCATAACCTTTTCAGAACTATGGAAATTAACCGAAAGCTTACAGCAATCCAAGGAGCATTCATTCAAAAACAAAACAAAAGTAAAATCTGGGTCTTGGTAGGAACAGCCAGCTTTGTGACTTTTCAACTTTCCCAATGTCCGTACTTTCTTCCCAGCTCCGCAGTATGTTGAAAACCAACAGCCAGCGATCAAGGAGAAAACCAGTAGCCTGGAAGCCACCAGAGGGGGCGGAACAGGGCAGCTCCTTCAAAGCCCCATTTCCTGAAAACTGTCATTTGATTGCTATTTGACCCACCTGTCTGATGGGTCCCAGGAAGACCCCACCCACAAGGCTGTCTTTATTTGTCCTGACTTGGAGCTCACTCAATATGAGGACCCTTTTACCGGAGGAGCACTTTTCAGAAACAGCTAGAGATCATTGTTTAGGGTCCCAGCTGCCTGAGGCGGTGTGTAACAGTCAGGGCAAACAGTAAGCTAACTCAGAAGCTTAAGGTGTAAGCTGGGACCGAGCTGTCCACGGGGGCTTCGGTGATCTCCAGCGCATTCCTTGGAATCTAGCCTGCCATGTACACGCGTGGGGCTGTGCGCGTGCTCAGGAAAGATCTGAGGAGGTTCCAGTTCGCGCCTCTGCACAAGCGGGAGGAGAAGGCAGGGTTGTGATCTGCCACTTGAGTGTGGAAGGTGTGCACTCACATGCACACAGAGCCCTTGTTGAAATCTGGAAGACCTGTTGGTTCTAGGCATTTAAGGAAACCTCTGCCCGGTCATTAGCAGACCACTAACCGAGCAGAGACTTCCGTGACCGTGTATGACAGAGAGTACATACTTTATAGCGTTAGTTCAGAGGACTTACTAAAAAACAAAACAGACAAACAAAAAAACCCTAGCAACAACAACAAACCCTGGGGAAAGGAGAGAATCTGATTTCCATAATTGCCACATTATGATATTCAGAATGTCCAGTTTTTAGCAAAAGAATTATGGGACATGCAAAGAAACAAAAAAGCATGGCCTAGGGGCAGGTAAAAACAAAATCGCAGAAACTGTTCCTGAGGAAGCCCGTGTAAAGTCTTTAAATCAGCTCTTTTAGATATGCTTGAAGAACTAAAGAAACTATATCTAAAGAGCTAATGGAAATATTAACAGCTGTTTTCTGATCAGAAACCATGAAGGTCAGGAGGCAGTGGAATGAAATATTCAAAGTCCTGAAACAAAAAGACGATTGACCAAGCATTCTCCACCCGGTAAAATCACTCTTCAAAAATGAAGGAGAAATAAAAGATTCATGGATAAACGAAGACGAAGAGAATTTGTTGATAGCGACCCTGCTAGGCCTCAGTGTAAGAGTTAAAGTTATACAACCTCTTAAAAGAAAATATACCAGTAACTTTGGGGGACCGTGGATTAGGCAGTGGTTCCTTAGGCATGACAACAAAGGCAGAAGCAACAAAAGAGGACATAGACAAATTGGACTCTAGCAAAAGTAAAAACTTTTGTGCCTCCAAGAATATAGCCAGCAAAAATGTGAAAAGATAACCCACAGAATGGGAGAGAATAGTGGCAACTCATCTATCTGTTAAGGGTCTAGAAACCCATATGAAGCGCTCTCATAACTTAACAATAAAAAGACAGACAATCCAATTTTAAAATGAGCAAACGATTTGAATAGACATTTCTCCAAAGTAGGTGCACAAATGGCCAATAAGCACATGAAAGGATTCTCAGCATCATTTGTCATTACAGAAATGCAAATCAAAATCCCAATGCAGTACTACTTCACACCCACCAGAATGGCTGTAATCAAGAAGACAGACAAGAGGAAGTGTCAGAGATGTGGGCAAATTAGGACATAAGGTGCGGCCACTGTGGAAAACCATTTGGCAGTCTCTCAAAAAGTTAACTATAGAATTACTATAGAGCCCTCAGTTCCATTCCCAAGTGCTTCCCAATTACTATAGAGCCCTCAGTTCCACTCCCGAGTGTTTCCCAATTACTATAGAGCCCTCAGTTCCACTCCCGAGTGTTTCCCAATTACTATAGAGCCCTCAGTTCCACTCCCGAGTGTTTCCCAATTACTATAGAGCCCTCAGTTCCACTCCCGAGTGTTTCCCAAGAGAATTCAAAACATGTTCATGCAAAAACTTGTGCACAAACGTTCATAGCAGCATTATTTACAGTATTCGAAAAGTAGAAACAACCCAATTCCCATCTAATGATGATAAGTAGACAAAATGTGGTATATCCATCCAGTGGGGTGTTATTCAGTCATAAAAAGTAATGAATTACTGATACATGCTACAGCAGGGATAAACCTTGAAAATATTGTGCAAGTGAAAAGAGCCAGACACAAAAAGCCACATATTATTCCATGTATATGAAACATTCAGAATAGACAAATTCATCGAGACTGAAGGTAGATTCAGGGTTTCCTGGGCCTGAGGGAAGGCAGGGATGGAGAACGACAGCTAATGGTACCGGGTGTCCTTCAGGTGATGAAGATACCCTGGAATTAGACAAATACGATAATTACACAGCTTTGTGAATATACTAAAAATTGCTGAACGGTACACTTGAAAAGGGTGAATAAGATGGTAAATAAATTATATCTCAATTTAAAGAAAGAAAATGGGTTATGGAAGAGAAGGCCATCAGTAATACTGGGAAGAGTGTATCAAGAGGTGGGAGCAGCTGTGAGACGTGACTTCACATTCACACGAAGACAAGGCTCTTATCCTCAGTTTCTAAGGGATTATTTATGATTCACCCATAGTTAGATCTCTCAGTACATCTTCCATTTATCCCAGTTGCACTCTGAAAAATATACCAAAATTCTTCATCTTGAAATGAAGAATTACTATAGGAAAATCCATTTGTGAGCGTGTCAGCATTTGGGTGCCCACGTGTTTCTGTAAGATAGATGGTAGAAAGGTAGATGACACGTAAAGAGTTCAAAATGCTGTTGTTTCCTTTGGTTTAACTTTCTGATTTCCCCTAATGTAACTTTCTCCTTCAGAAAGAGGCACAAGGCTGGGCTAACCCCGTTTCACTTCACTTGTCTCCTCAACTACTGTAGCTGTGTTAGGACTTGAAACAAAAGCAGCAATTCTCCGACTGTCGCCCCCGTTTTCTGCTCTGCTCTTCTGGTTCCTTCTCCTTAGTCCTGGGGGATGTGTCTTCCTGTGACGGCTCACCTCGTCCTGGCTCACAAGCTCTGCTCTTCTGGGTCCTTCTCCTTAGTCCTGGGGGATGCGTCTTCCTGTGACGGCTCACCTCGTCCCGGCTCACAAGCTCTGCTCCTCTGGTTCCTTCTCCTTAGTCCTGGGGGATGCGTCTTCCGGTGACGGCTCACCTCGTCCCGGCTCCCAAGCTCTGCTCTTCTGGTTCCTTCTCCTTAGTCCTGGGGGATGCGTCTTCCTGTGACGGATCACCTCGTCCCGGCTCACAAGCTCTAATGCACCCACTGCATCCAGAGTCGCGTCAAGATTCCTTGGCTCGAGGCTCCTTGATTTGGCGAAAACCCTGAATTTCTGTCCCTGAAGTCAGAGTCGAGTAGGAGACACAACAAGAGAGTAGATCTAACCAGTAATGCATATGTCGGGGTGAAGCGGAGAGGTGAGCGTATGGGAAGCATCAGGAGCTTTTCGTCCAAGCTGTGAAGGATGTAGGGTTTCTTATCGGTAGATGTTCCTAAGGATCTTCTGTTGGCAGCCACAGATTTTATTTCAAATGTGGGGAAAAAGAGAACACTTTAGGAGACTGTGCATAGAAAACATTTTCTCATTATTTCACCTCAAAATAGAAGGGAAACAACACTGGAGAATTAAATACTCCATTTTTATATTTGAACTTTGGAAGCCGAATGGAGGGGAACAGCTTTTGAGTGTATTTTGGGTTGAAACATTTGTATTATACCTTTGACCAGTCAAGACAATTTTAAATTTTAGTTTCTGCCTCTTTGCCTAGTAAATTATTTAGTTCATGTCTTTTTTTTTTTTGTATTTAAATATTCAGAAGGCTTGTGACCATTTTAAAAGATTGGGAGTCCACCAGAGCACTGCGGGACAAAGCCTGGCTTGTGGTACATTTGCATATAGAGTTTTATTTGTTCTTTTATTTGGGATGGATTGAAAAGCAGTCATACAGTTCATCAGAAAAGCACTTCAAGGATTTTAGTAGCTTTGCATTCTGAAGCAATTAACTATAACCTTTCCGAACAAGAAACAGTAAAAATTCTTCGAATTTTTCCAAGTTCTGTTCTGAGATTACAGTACTAGAGATGAGTGTTTCTGACACGTGATAGGTATGAAGAATGTCAAGAAGCTGGTTTAGAATGTGAGCAAGGTTATGTGCAAATCTAAAGGAGATTTAAGAAAGGATAGAAGACAGGATAACAGAAAACACCCTCTAGAACCTGGGTCTGCTATGGCTTCAGTCTGTACGAGTCAAATAACCCACCCAGGGGCACTGGCAACCCTGAGTGTGTGTGTGGACCTGCAAAGCAGGGGATCAGATTGTGGCCCGTGGTGGATTCAGGAAGACAGATGCAGCGCATGGATGGCGTCTTGGAAGTCCCAGCAATATACTCACCTAGGTGAGAATCTTTCATTCAAATACCTGTAAGAAAACGTTGTGTCAAATATTTGAATTGAAGTGATGAATATATAATTTGTCTTTTATAACCAAATATCCTGGAGAGGCGATAGGAGGTGACTCCTCACTGACTGGATCATAGGCTGACAGATACCTAAAGATCCAAGGGGCAGGGGTCTGGGGGGATTCTGTTGAGAATCTCAGCACTAGGAAACCAGTGAGGTTCCAGAGGCTACGTGGAACTCCGGAAGCCCAGCCAGACCACTTGGCCGAGGCCTCGTCTTCTGCAGGGGTGCTGGACGAGGGAGCTGGGGGCAGGAGCGTGAGACCCTCAGGCCCATCGCCACCCGCAGCACCAGAGCCACCATGACACCCTGAGAAGTGGTCTCACAGGAGACCTTAGCACCGTCTGGTCTGCATTTCCTGCCCTGAATGCAGACGCATGTTCAGAGAGAGGGAATTTCAGGGAAACTTCAGTTCTAGCAATTCCAAAGACAGGTCTCGATTTCATTATAAGTAGTGCCTGACTATCTAACCTGTCCTTTTTCTATATCATAACCAAATATAAATTTCCTTTTTTTTTTAGAGTCTCCTAAGATTCCCATGTTTGTGTTTATTCACTTATTTCAAACTAAATGGAGAAATTTAGTCCTTTTCTTTGAGAAAAGAGCATTAGTATGCAACTAGTCCTGCATTGTTTTCATGAGAACAAAAGCAAAATGTTCCAGAATTTTTTGCTTGCAGCTACAAAGCACGTTTAAGGAATAAAAATCTCCTTCGTTAAATGCATGAGAAAAAAAGAATTGTTTTAAAATTCTTGGGATCGGCCTGTATAGGCTCCATTGTAAACTAGACTAAAGAGTCCCCATTATGATCGGTATATTTTGGTGCCAGAAGGTTTTTTTCTTATGCTAAATTATTAAGTTCTGTCAGCTGCTGGGCTGTCATATAGAGATATAGTAAATCACATTATATTTTGTCATGGATTACACAGAGCAGTAAATTTGGGAATAAAGATCAAAGTAGTTCCACAATCACATCTGAGTACAGGAGGGATGTTTAACTCGTAGAAAACTGATTTAGGTGAGGCTGCTGCAGTTCTTGTGCGAATTCGAAATGAATTTGGATATTTGGTTGAAAATGAATGAGGATCAAACCCCAAAATGACTTTCCATATTTGTATTTAGCTCAGAGACATTAATTCTAACACCTAGCTGCATGATTTGAATTAGATAAACAACTACATGCTGAGAATGGCGGACTTGGTGAAAATTGTATTTATGTGTTTTAATTGCTTTCATGAGTAAACAGTATATTCCAGTCTATTTTTGCTTGGGGTTTGTGGGGGGCACACAATTAGTCTCGTACTCTGATAGTAATAGTGTCTGGCTCCTTGGAACTGTTTGCTTTTCACTGCATTTAAAACCAGTAGAAGTAAGCCAGCCTAAGATCACTAAGCAACCTTGATTATTTAGGTCTTGGTGGTTATTATCTTTGTTCTGTGTTACCATAGAAACCCTTTCAGGGTTATCAAAGTTGATGATATTCATTCATTTAAAACAACCAATCTCAACTTATTGGGCTCTTTTTACGAAAAAAATAAATCACAGTAGAAATGAGATAGCAGAATGGTAAGCTGAAATTATGTGCTTTATATAAATTATTGTCCTAATGCTTTTTAAAAACATATACTTATTTGGCTGTGCCGGGTCTTAGTTGCAGCATGTGGGATCTTTAGTTGTGGCATGCAGGCTCTTTGTTGCAGCATGCGGGATCTTTAGTTGCAGCATGCGGGATCTAGTTCCCCAACCAGAGATTGAACCCAGGCCCCCTGTATTGGGAGCTCAGAGTCTTGACCACTGGACCACCAGGGAAGTCCCTATCCTAATGCTTTTATTTAAGGAAGTGCCCTCAGTCATATCCTCAATTAACTAGAACAGTGGTTCTGCAAATGGGCTGATCATCAGAAGTAACAGGAGAGCTTTTAATACAAATTCCTGGATTATGAGATCCTGGTGATTCTGATTTAGTAAGTTTAGAGCCTCAAACAACATTTTTCTTCTTTCACACTGATACCTTTTCTCCTGATTTCCTCCTTCATTGTAATCCTGTTTGGGGAATACTTTTCAATGCTATAGACCATTAACAGACATTTAAGCTTTACAGATTATTTCTCAAGATTTTGTTTCCTTGTTTTATTTTGTTTCCTCTTGCCATACTTTTATTGATTCCTTTTTCTCTAGTGAAATCAGACTTACACTAATACTATAATAAATCAATCTGACATTAGCTATAAACAAATCACCCCCCAAAACTGATATGAGGATTAAGACTTCCCCATTCCAAATGGGATCAGAATAACGTGTAGCTGGGGTATAGATATGATGGCCTGCAGTGCTGATTTTGGTCTGAAGGGAAGTCAAAGGCCAGTTGGTGAGTGAGTGCGTCAGGTGTGTTCCCACGGGGGGTGTTAGACTAAGAGGGAAGGCTTGGCAGTGATGCTGCAAAGGCCTATTGGAGGAAACGGAACAGTCTGAAGAGCTCAGCCTCTGTAATGGGGGTTGGGGCGGCGGGGAAAACCCTTCCACAGAAGATCACGGAGATTCTGTCTTCAGGCCCCGAGCGCTTCTAACGGGCTTTTTCTCGTGTCCCCTGATAATGTTGTGATGCTTCTAAGTCCAAGGCTCCCAGGTTGGAGCCACTATTTTAGACCATCACTGTGAAAAGCCAAAAGCAAGTAGAGCCTTCGGAGAATGACCTAAGCTCACATGTTTACTACAGCTTCTGTTCAAGGAACGGAAGGAGTGGGGGACTGGAGAGGTTAAGGCTGCAGAGAGGAGGCTGGGCGATGGGATCACATGCACAGTTTACATAGAACACCAGTAGGTGGATCTATATCAGACAGGAAAAAAGTGGATGGAAAGAACAGGACAGAACTGAGAGAATAGTGAGAAGGCTGTTGTAAAATTCAGGGGAGAAAAGGTGAAGACCTACAAGTGAAAATGGGCAAGACAATCAAGGGTGAGAGGAAAGGATCCTGGGAAATTCTTCTGTTTCCGGTTTGGGTGACTAAATGATGGTGCTGTTAATGAGGTGAGGAAGGACAGATCTGGGGAAGATGATTGAGTTCAGCTGGGACGTTAGTGGAGTGCCTGTGCGAGGTCTCAGAGAGCAGTGCCTCTAACCTGCGGCTGGACAGGAGTCTGGGTGTGGGTGCAAAGGGAGGTCGAAGTTAGAAAGAGTAGGAATTCACACCAACAGAATGGTGACTTAACGCTGTGAGCGTGGATTCTAAAATTTTAGAGAAGAGTGAAGTTTAGACAGGGAAGAGCAGGTGGCATGGGGCAATTCTTATTTAAAATCAGCTGAGACCAATAAGCAGTTATCAGAGGGGTGCCTGGAGAATCAAAAGGAAATAATGTCATGGATGCCAAGGCAAGTAGGAAGTTTTAATAAAAAGTGAGTAAGTCATACAGTAAAATCAAAACTTGATCCTTTGAAAGACTAGTAAAATACAGACTTTCTGGAGGACTAATCAGAAAAATAGGGAGAATGCACAAATACACAAGAGCGGAAATGAGAACAAGGACTCGTGACCAGGAAGGATAGAAAAGATAAGAGTATAGTGAGTAACTTTATGCCAAAAAAATTGAAAATCTGGACAAAATGGAGAAATTTCTAGAAAATGTGATTGAATGAAGAAGAAATAGAAAACTCTTAATAGTTCCATAAGCTGTTAAATAGAGCATTTAGTTTTAAGTGTTTCGTCAAAGAAAACAACAGGCCCAAATAATTCTACACTCAAGTTCTTACCAGACTTTCAAGGAACAGATAATTCCAGTAATATACAAAGCCCTTCAGAGGAAAGAGAAAGAGTAAATATTCCCCAGTCCATTCAAGGCCAATATAATCTTGATATGAAAACCAGCCAAAAACAGTAAAAATACAATTACACACCAGGCTCACGTTTCATCTTAAGTGTAAAATTTCTAACAAAAAGTTAGAATCTAGCAGCATATAAGAATGGTTGTGACGGTCATTTGGATATAATGCAGGAATTCAAGGGTGAATTCAGGTTACAGGCCCATGCATATAATGCACTGCATCTGCCAGATGGAAGGAGAGAGTCCATGTGATCGTCTCAGATGAAGGAAAAGCATTTGCTGAGATTCCACCCCCATCTGTGATAAATACTCTTAATAAGCTAGGAATAGGAGGGAACGTCATTAACCTGATAAAGAATAGCACGTCAAAACTTAGAGCAGGGCTTCCCTGGTGGCGCAGTGGTTGAGAGTCCGCCTGCCGATGCAGGGGACGCGGGTTCGTGCCCCGGTCTGGGAAGATCCCCCATGCCGCGGAGCGGCTGGGACCGTGAGCCATGGCCGCTGAGCCTGCGCGTCCGGAGCCTGTGCTCCGCAACGGGAGGGGCCACAACAGTGAGAGGCCCGTGTACCGAAAAAAAACAAAAACAAACTTAGAGCAAACATCACTGTTATGGTGAAATATTAGAAGGATTCCTTTTAAAACCGGGAAAAGAGAAAGATATCCACTACCACTTCTGCTGTTCAACATTGTAACAGAGATGCCATTAATCACAACACAAGAAAAAGAAATAAACTGGATAAGAATTAGAAATAGAGAAGCAAATCTGATATTATGTCAGAAATGACCCATAAAAGAACGGGCTAAAGATGTGACTGTGTTTCACAGAAGTGAGAATATAAGTAGCCAGTAAAGACATGAAGACCTGCTCATATCATCAATAATCAAGAAAATGAAAACAAAGACCCTAACGAGATATCGTTTTATACATAATAGATTAACAAGAGAAGAAATAAAGGGCATCCAGATTGGAAAGGAAAAAGTAAAACTGTTCCTATTTGCAGATGACAAGATCTTACAGGCGTCCACATCAAAGCAAAGAAAAAGCTACTTGAAAAATAAATGAGTTCAAGGTTGCAGAATACAAATCAATATACAAAAGTCAATTGTATTTTCATAAACTAGCAATGAACAATCTGGTAATGAAGTTAAGAAAAATCCATTTAAAGTAGCAGGAATGAATTACTGAGGAATAAAGTTGAACCAAAGAAGTGGAAAATTGTACATTAAAAACTAGAAAACATCACTGAAAATTTTAATGAGTATGTAATGAATGGAAAGCCGTCCACATTCGTGGATTGGTAGACTTAATTTTGTTAAGATGGCGGTAGTACCCAAACTGATTTGTGCTCAGGTTCAGCACGATCCCTGTCAAAATCCCAGCTGCTTTTCTTGTATAAATTGACAAGCTGATCCTAAAGTTCATATGGAAATTCAACAAATAGACCGGGTACAACTGGATATCCACATGCAAAAGAATGAAGTTGCACCCCCGCCTCACAACATACACAAAAAATTAACTCAAAATGAATCATAGACCTAAATATAAGAGCTAAAACTGTAACATTCTTAGAAGGAAACAATAAAAGAGGAAAATGCTATACAACTCAGAAGAAAATATGTGAGGAAATCTTCATGACATTGGATCAGGCAAAGGATTTTTAGATATGACAACAAAAGGACGAATGACAAAGAAGAAGATAAATTGGACTTTACCAAGATATAAAACTTTTGTGCTCTAAAGGGCACTATCAAAAAAGTATGAAAACAGCTCATAGAAGGAAGTAATTGTAAATCACATATCTGGATAAGAGTCTAGTATCCATTCTATATAAATACCTCTAGAACTCAGCAATAAAAAAAATAAATAACCCAGTTTTTTAAATGGGCAAAAGATTTGAATACACATTTCTCCAAAGAAGATATACAGATGGCCAACAAGCCCACGGAAAGATGCTCAGTATCATTAGTCGTTAAGGAAATGAAAATCAAAAAATGCAGTGATATACCACATCATACCACTAGGATGACTGTCATCAAAAAGGTGGAAAATAACACATTTTAACAAAGATGTGAAGAAATTAGAACCCTCATACTTTGCTGGTGAGAGTGAAAAATGGTGCAGCCACTTTGGAAAATCGTTTAGCAATTCCTCAGAAAGGTTAATATAGAGTTACCACATGACCTAGCAATCCCACTCCTAGGTATTTATCCATGAAAACTGAAAACATATTTCCCAAACAAAACTTTTACAAGAATGTTTACAGCAGTGTCATTTTATAAGAGCCAAAAAATAGAAGCAACTCAGATGTTCATCAGCCGACAAATAGATAAGCAAGTGTGGTATATCCACACAAGGGAATATTATTAGACAGTGGAAAGGAATGAAGTACTGATGCATGCCGCAACATAGGTGGGCCTTGGAAACGTGCTAAGGGAAAGACGTCAGACACAAAAGGCCTCCGTTGTATGACTCTGTTCATATGAAATGTCCAGAAGAGGAAAATCCACAGAGACAGCAAGAAAATGAGTGGTTGCCAGTGGCTTTGGGGGAGGAGAAAATGGGATGTGACCACGAGTGGGTGTGGGGTTTCTTTTTGACGTGATAAAAGTGTCCTGGGGCTTCCCTGGAGGCGCAGTGGTTGAGAGTCCGCCTGCCGATGCAGGGGACACGGGTTCGTGCCCCGGTCCAGGAAGATCCCACATGCCGCGGAGCGGCTGGGCCCGTGAGCCATGGCCGCTGAGCCTGCGCGTCCGGAGCCTGTGCTCCGCAACGGGAGAGGCCACAACAGTGAGAGGCCCGCGTACCCAAAAAAAAAAAAAAAAAAAAAACAAGTGTCCTGGAATTTGGTAGCGGTGATAGATATATAGCTCTGTGAATATACTAGAAAACAGTGACTTGTGCAGATTAAAGTGTGAACTTTATGAAATGCGAATTATACCTTATTAAAGCTGTTGTGAAAAATAGGAAATTGACAATGCAAAGTGTGGTGGAAAGTGTGGAACAGAAAGGATGCATATACTGCGGTGAGAATACAAAATGTTGGTGGCATTATCCTGTAAAGTTGAACATTCGATTTGTCAACCATCAGTTCAACTCACTAGCATACACCGTAGAAATTCACAGATACACACCAGAAGACGTGTACTGGAATGTCCGTAGCAGCCTAGCTCATGGAGGAAGAAACTTGCGAAGTTCCAATGCCCGTTAACAGATGAATGCATGACTTTGGAATGTTCACACAGTGGGATATACTAAAGCCGCGAAAATGGACGAAATACAGCTTCAAATGAAACATCGTGAATAAGTCTTAGAAACAGTGCTGTGTGAGAAACCGCACAGTTCAGGAAATTACATGGAGCACAATTCACATGGATTTATAAAGCTGAAAATCGTAAAACCAAATAATACGTTAGAGGCACTTACACGTGTACTATTTTTTAAGCCAGGCAATAAATAAAATTCAAGAGAGCGCTAATCCTCAGGAGAGTCAGGGGATGCCGTGGGGAAGGAAGCGCCGGCACTTGCAATGCTGGATATTAAGCTGTACGGTCGTTTTAAGAGGGTTCTTTATCGTGTTTCATAAGCATACATATGTCCTGTATGTGTCAGTTATAAACATCGACAAATAAATATTACTAGCAGTGGCAAAAGCAGCCGAGCACCCCAGTCTTGGGGACACGTCAGGAAGAAAGTTGCTTCTTCAGTGAAGCAAATTGTTATTTTTATGGACTTCAAGTGGGAGAACGAGAAAGAAAGAGTAATGAGAATTGGCTATAAAAGACTGGTTTTGATAGCTGACTTCTCTAATACCTGGCCTTACAGTTTCATAAGCTCAGCTTTAGTCAAGTAAGTTCTGTCTTGCTTCCACTTTATCCATCAAACAATGCACCCGTGCCTTAGACCGGAACCTCACTCAGCTAGTTCACCTTCAGGATCTGCGTCTACCAAGCTCTGCTTTTGATCGCTCTTGCCTCGCCTTTTGTTTTTCCTGCTCCCTCCCGCATAAAGAACGGGGCCTTATCCTCCTGCCAGTGCTTACTCAGCGCTCTCTGATCCCTTGCCATCTTGAGCGCCCCGCCCCATTCCTACATGGCTAAACCTCAGTCCAGTTTAATCTTTACTGTCCACCTTATCTGCACATTATAAAGTAATTCCCAAGAAAGTTAGCTAATTTGCCTGTGGTCACACTGCCGAGGTTGGTTTAACTTCAAAGCTCGTGCTCATAACCACCATGCTCCATTTGGTAACGGTTGTTGGACTAGTCAATCAAAGCATCTTGGGTTGATGAAAAGCATGGTTGGAGCAGCTCTGAGGGTCTGGGTGATGGGAAATTCACCTGCACAGCAACAAAACTCACTGAAGACCTTCTGTGTGCAGACTGAATGGGGGACGGGGCAGCATACTCGTTGTCAGATGTTTCGGATGTTAGTTTTCAATGAAGTGGTATGGGAGTTCTCTCGGTACAGATGACCCTAGGAAACTACGTATGCTCTAGGCCTTTTTTAATAAGGAAGGTCTAACGGCTAGATCTCAAGAATGTCCTTTCAGCACCTCTCGAACGTCCAGATCATCCAGGAAAGGACCTAAAGCTCTCGTTAAGTATTGAGATTGCCGCTTTATATCGAACTGCCAACAAACCTAACATAGCTACTTCCTATAAATACATTATTTTATAAACTTCCCAATTAATATTCATTACATTTCTTTGTATACAAGTGAGCCAAAAATGCAGAAAAATTTCCAAAGTAAGTAAAATATTAATGGGATTTATGAGTGCCAAATCAGGACATCTAACTCCTAGATTCAAAGCTTATTTGAAGTAATTTATTACTTGACCAATAATTCAATTAACATCATTTGATCATTGGACGGTGCCCACGTTTTCTGATGTCTGAAGTCACGTATTTGAAATACATCTTCTAAAAAAAAAAAGAAATACATCTTCTATCTGCTTCCTAAAAATACCGTACCAACAAATGTGCCACTCATATATAAATATACTAAGCATATTTAAAATATGTGTTATGTATGTTGAAATTTGTTAAATACAGTAGTCATTTTCCTTTAACATTTGTCAAGTCGTGCAACATTAGATTTTGGTATGAAGCATAAGAGTAGCAAAGACATAAAAATATTATAGGAGGTAGAAAACCTTAAAAAAGTTAATTGGCCCCATTTACATTTGGTCTTTGATGATAAATTCTTCTTTGCACATCAGAGAATAGTTGCTTCTTCCCTAGAGCAAAGTAAAGGTTTTTTTTTTCTCCTTCGTTCTCCTAAAGTTTGTATTTCCGCCCAAGTAATACATGAGTTTCAGTTTCTGTGGCCTCTGCTTCAGAGAGCTTCTCTAAGGGTGAGCTTTTGAAACATGATTAGATCTTAATTCTTTAACTATTTCCATAAGCTTATTTCACAGTTTGCTTTCTTATTCAGTAGTGGGAAGGAAGTTCATGTAAATCTTACGTGATCATTTATGGGTGTTAAGGCCACGTAAGGATATATGTTGCAGTGGTGAGAAAATTCGCCCCGGTGAGTTACAGCGAGGGCAGACGACCAGCTGCCCCATGTTATTCTTTAGGTTTAGCGGTCATTAAATGCACATTATTTTAGTTCACAGCAGACCACAGTTACTAAGTCTGTACAGAGGACGTAACCAATACTAATTTGGCATATTCAGAAATAGGGCCAAATTCAGCAATCTGGGCATTCTTTCTGAGAATGGATCCACCAATAGTTACAGAGCAGATAATCAATAGTGATATTGATAATGATGTCACAGCCCTTTTCCAAGAGTGTCCAGTTTCTTCCTTCTATAATAGAGGATGTAGCTTCTCCATGGATTCTTACAAAACAATAGGCAGCGACAGAAACCAAAACACTTGGGGTTCTATTTATTAGATTATTGTTCTGGGTAAAGCAGCCGTAGAAAATGACTCAATCAATTTTCTAGAAGTGACTTAAAATTGAAGAATCACTAAATATGACGTTTGTGAGTGTTTTGCAATTTAGACTAGTTCGCCATTTTCTCTAGTTAGGATTTGTACATAATGATGGAAAAGAAAAAGGAGTCTTTAAGTACCGTTTCTTGTAATGATTGTATCAAACTGAGACCTTAACCTTGACTCAAAGTGAGATTCAGATGTTCTAGGATGCAGCAGCAGGGACTTTCTCTTATTCATGTGGGTATTCTCACCTGGCACATAGAATGGATTTGACGAATGTTCATTCATTTCCTGTCCCAATTAGTTGTTTCAAAAAGAGACTTTGAAATTAGAAATGTGATCATCAGAAGTCTTGGAAATGACCATCTCCCCACTAATCCTCCATTAAGTAGTTGACCTTGGAGATTGTCATGTGATTGAGAGAATTAGTGTGATCACGTCGTGGATGGATTAAACCTTTTTCAACGTTCAGTTCAATGAACACTGTGTCCAATGAATGGCAAAGCAATATGAGTATTTCATTAAATGAACAACAAATAGAAAATGTACATTACATTAATTTTTAATTAATTATATTAATTTTTAATGTAATTTTTAAATTAACTACATTGATTTTTTTAGGCCAGTCTGAAAATTGAAGGTTGTAGAAGTGAAAGTAAAGATAGTTCCTTAAAAACATGGATATTCTGTTTGAACAAGCATAATAGCCTGCAAGACATAATTACATATTATCTCTCACTTAGCTTTCATGTTTTTAACTAAGGAAAATTGTGTCATTTAATATGATGTTTGGAAAAAGTTATCACTATAACTGCAATGTTAGAAAAGTAATACTTTGAATTGATATTAAATTATACCTTTAAAAAGTTATTTTTATAATCAACTTTCTTGTAATATTTGAATTATCTTAAAATGTCTTAAAATGTCTGTGGCATGTAAAATAAGTTACATTTATGAAGACAAGAAAGAGTATGGATGCTTTCTCTCCTAAACATTTATGCTCAATTTCCATTCTGCTGCAAGATGTCTTTTATCTCCTCTTAGAAGAGATAATAAAGTATGGTAAACCACATTTTAAAAATACTCATGAAACTTCTCACTCTGCCTCTCCTCCACCTTACCTGTCATATGCTGAGTGGAGATGAAGAAATAGAAAGCGATCTTTTTCTTCAAAAATTGTCAAAAATCTTGCCATTTCAAACCATATACACTCTTTTCTTCATTAACTCATTAAACAGTATTTTCCAGGAAACTACTAAGGGCACAGCAATAATGCCAGAGCCACAAACTCTGTTCATAATCCATTGGGAAAGATAAGACTTATTTTCAAAAGACTACAGTACAGCCATGCAGATTACCAGGAGTGAGGCCTGTACGTACAGAAGGAAGGAAACTGAATCAGTTCTAAAGGATGTGAGCAAAGAAAACGTCAGCATCTGAATTGGTCTGTGTGTGTACATGGGTAGGCTTAGAGAAGAACGCTATGCTTGCAGAGAGATGGAGTCTACAAAGCAGCAAACTAGTCTGGAAAACCCCATTAGTCCATATTAGAAAATGTTGATTCACTCCTTCAACAGTTATTGGTCGTATTATGTGTCGGTCTTGGGATATATCAGTTAATAGAACAGACAAAGATTCCTGTCTTTGAGGAGCTACCCTAACAGGGTGAAGTTAGTGCTTGGGGTGTTGAAGCAGGAGAGAGATGTGGGCTCCGCATCACTGAGGGCCTTGAGGACCGGGCCAAGGGGTCAGACTTTGGAAGCAGGATTCTTCCGCAGGGGTTCAGGGTAGGTTAGAAGCAGAGGCAGCGAGGCAAGTCAGGAAAACATTGTCGGCGTGAGACTGAGAAAGAACTGAACTGGGTAAAGCGGAGGAGACATCAGAGGCCAACAAACTAAAGGAAAAGCAGTGGTTTAAACCCATGGAGAGGCAGAATTGGTTCCATGGTAAACGTGGTGAGGCCGCAGGGACAGAGGCGTTCAGTCTTCTCTGGGTCACGTACTCCTTTGAAAACCTGTTGAAATATTTAGATCCTCTTCCAGAAGAATACAGTAAACCTAAAACTTTGCATAAAACGTTGGGGGTGTCCATGGACTCGTAAAGCCTGTCCGTAGACTGTGGATTAAGAATCTCTGTGAGGAGGAGAATTTCAATCACCAAACCGTTACTGAGCATTTGCTCTTTAAAAGGCACTTGACTTTGGCCTTGGTGTGGGGCGGGCTGGGGGGGGTGGGGGGGAGGATAAACGACGGTAGCACAGCTCCTACCCCCAAAGTGTACAGAATTGCAGAGATGTTGGATTTTGATGTTGCCAAGGGGACACCTTAGGTGGAAGGGTTACTTATAATGATAAGGTATTAGAAACAATCTCAATATCCAGTAATAGAGGAGTATGGTTCGATAAGTCATGCTGTATCCTTTCAGTATCTGAAATAAAAAGAGAAAGCTGAACTTATTGCTTATTATCATAAGGGACAGCTTTGCCGGTCAGGCACAGCCTCCGAGCACAGCAGACTGCTGACCTGCTAGGGGGCTCGGGCGGAGAGCTCTGGGCTGGGGTGGGGACTTCCAGAGCCCTACGTGAGACGTGCTGCCTGGCCGAGCCTCGCAGCCGTGCTTGTTGGGGTGGGTCTGCCTCTGGCTGCCGGCTGCCAGGAGTGAGGGGTTGGCACCTCCTGGTTGGCTTGCAAAACTGCGTTCACCGAAGTGAGATCACAGGTTTAAAACCGGTTCGGATGACTCCTTGCGACGTGGCTGCAGAACGTCTTTTCCTACGTTTGTGGAGCATTTTTGATTCTCAGCTCATATAATCCAGTATTAAGCTTTTAAAAATTATATTTTGAAATATTAATTACATGGGAAAACGTTGCCTGTATAATGCAAAGAGGCAAAGCCGATCCCAGTGCTTTTGCCCCCGTTCCCAGCGTACGGAGCTGCCCTGATGCTGGCCGGGTTTGCTGGGGGGGCAGCCTCCCGCGTGTCTCACTTGCCTGGCTCTGTCCCCCTCAGTTCCCTCGGCCATGCTGTGTGGGCCGAGACTGGAGTCTGTATGGAGACAGATGGTTATTAGATTTATCATGCTGATCATTTCATAGTGCATGCAGTTGTCAGATCATTCTTTGGTACACCTGAAACTAACAAAGCATTGTATGTCAACTATATTTCAATTTAAAAAAGGAAAATCATCTTGTGTTGTTCGGTAGCACAAGATATATAGCACAGGGAACTCTACTCAATATTCTGTAATAACCTATATGGGAAAAGAATCTGAAAAAGAATAGATACATGTATATGTATAACTGAATCACTTTGCTGTACAGCTGAAACTAACACAACATTGTAAATCAACTGTACTCCAATATGAAATTAAGAATTTTTTAAAAAGCAAAAAAAAGTCTTCAGGTTAAAACCTTACAAAAAACATCATCTTATGTTAAGATTTATCATCGACCACTCCCTAAAAAGGATGAGCTGGATATTATGGGAAGAAAATTATAGGGGGAAAAAAGACTTCAGAAATATCCTGGTACATGCAAATATATAGCACATAAAAACCATTAAAATGTCAACATTGTTACTTTGGATGATAGATTACAGGAAATATATATCTGTCTGTTTTTGTACATTAAGCAAGTATATACTTCTTAATTAATTATTAAATGAAAATGGAGGCAGAGGGTAGAGATTATCTTTTCAGGAAATATGGCTGGGTAGGAAGAAAAGAAAGCACGGTGCCTCAGATATGCCATGTTGGAAACCCATTTTGTACCTGTTACCACTATCACCTGGAATTTTCTTCTCTTTCTTTTTCAGTTAGTTGATTCCTATTCATTCCCAGCTGGTAACCTTGAGCAAGTTTGTTTTTACCCTTTCATCTCTCAGTTTCTCTTTCTATAAATGAGGATGATAATCGTGCTTACTTCACAGAGGTTTTGAAGGGTTAGATCTGTTAATTTGGGTAAGGCATTTAACAGTAGAGTAGGAACAAAATAAATACTAGTTAACTTGTTGTTGCTATCATCATCACCATCATCATCACCATCATCATCATCACCACCACCACCATCACCATCATCATCACCACCATCACCATCATCACCATCACCATCATCATCCTCACCAGCATCACCAGCATCGTCACCATCATCATCATCACCATCACCATCATCATCATCACTACCACCATCATCATCACCACCACCACCATCATCATCACCACCATCATCACCATCATCATCACCATCACCACCATCACCATCATCACCACCACCATCATCACCATCATGATCATCATCACCACCATCAACATCACCATCATCATCATCAACATCACCACCATCATCATCATCACTATCATCACCATCACCATCATCACCACCACCATCATCATCACCATCATCACCATCAACACCATCATCATCACCATCACCATCATCATCACTACCACCATCATCACCATCATCACCACCGTCATCACCACCATCATCACCATCACCATCACCACCATCATCATCATCACTATCACCATCACCACCATCAGAAACACCATCATCATCACCATCACCATCATCATCACCATCATCATCACCACCATCACCATCATCACCACCATCACCATAATCATCACCACCATCACCATTATCATCACCATCATCATCACCATCACCACCACCATCATCACCATCATGATCATCATCACCATCATCAACATCACCATCACCATCATCATCACCATCACCATCACCACCATCATCACCATCAACACCACCATCATCATCATCATTGCCATCATCATCCTTTAATATTTGTCTCCTTACAAAAGCCTTCTCTGATGTGAAGTATCTCAGGTAGCTTTTCTCTAATAACACCCTGTGCATAGCTCTCTCATGATGCTTATGCTGTATTTTATTTACTCACATATCTGTCTCCTCCCCAACTTCATTAAATCATTTTCTTTATTTTTTAATTGAAGTATAGTTGATGTGCAATATTTTATGAGTTACAGGTGTACAATATAGTGGTTCACAATTTTTAAAGGTTATACTCCATTTATAGTTATTATAAAATATTGACTATATTCCCAGTGTTGTACAATTTATCATTATAGCTTATTTTATACATAATAGTTTGTACCTCTTAACCCCCACCCCTATTTTGCCCCCTTCCCCACTGGTAACCACTAGTTTGTTCTCTATATCTGTGAGTCTGCTTCTTTTTTGTTATATTCACTAGTTTGTTGTATTTTTATATTCCACATATGAGTGATATCATTACAGTATTTGTCTTTCTCTGTCTGACTTACTTCACTTAGCATAATGCCCTCCAAGTCCATCCATGTTGCTGCAGATGGCATTATTTTATTCTTTTTTATGGCTGAGTAATATTCCATTGTCTATATGTACCACATCTTTTTTATCCAAATTCATCTGTTGATGGACACTTTGGTTACTTCCATATCTTGGCTATTGTAAATAGTGCTACTGTGAACACTGAGATGCATGTATCTTTTTGAATTAGTGGTTTTGGGTTTTCCGGGCCTACACCCAGAAGTGGAATTGCTGGGTCACATGGTGAGCATCCTGTGCCCAACACAGAGGAGGTGTTTCAAGTAAATGTTTGTGAAATCATCACAGGGATATACCAGGATTTTGGGGAGGGCTGTTGGGGTGTGTGTGTGTGTGTGTGTGAAAAACTAGCCTATTTATAATCACATGGTAACAAGTTGATGTAGGAGAAAATATTGGTGACATGAGAAGAGGGAGACTGGGGAGAACTGATGGTGTAAGTCTTTTGATTGTGGTGAGAGGTAGAATCCATGTTTTGGTGAAGGAACATTTTGCTCCTTTAACCAGTTGTCCTGGTGTAATTTATGCCTTCTGTTTTCTGGAAGAGTTTATGTGGAGTTGATATTATTTATTCCTTAGGTGTTTAATAGAGTTCACTAGTAAAGCCAGATGGGCCTGAATATAGGTAAGTAGGGTTTTGTGTGTGTGTGTGTGTGTGTGTGTGTGTGTGTGTTTTAACACATATAGGGATATAGGACCCTTTGAATTTTCTATTTCTTCTTGAGTTACTTTTGGTGATTTGTATCATTTAAGAGATTTATGCATTTTTGTCTAAATTAGAAGAAAACTTGACGATATGTTTACAGTATTTCTTTATTGCTCTGTTAATGTCTGTAGGATCTGATAGTGATGTCCCCTTTCTCTCATTCCTGATATTGGTAATTTATACCTTCTTTCTTCTGTTTCTGATCAGTCTGTCTAGAGGTTTATTGATTTTATTGATGTCTTCTCAAAGAACCAGCTTTTGGTTTCATTGATTTTCTCTTTTGTTTTTCTGTTTCATTGTTTTTCACTCTTATTTTTAGTATTTTCTTTCCTCTGTTTACTTTCTCTTTAATTTGCTATTCTTTTTCAAGCTTCTTCAGGGGAAACTTTTATCATTCATTTGAGAATTTCTTTCTTTGCTAATAAAATAATTCAAAGCTAAACATTTCCACTAGGCACTGACTACCATTCCACAAATACTATGCTTCCATTTTCATTAATTTCAAAATATTTTCTAAGTTCCCTTGTGATTTCTCATTTGACTCATAAAAATTAGATTATATTGTTTATTTTCCAAACATTTTAGGGACATCAGATACATTTCTATTACGGATTTATAATTTAGTTATATAATTATAACTAAATATTATAAATATAACTAAATATTATCAATAATAAAAATTATTGAAATTTGTTGTATGGTCTAGAATATGGTCTTTCTTAATTAATGGTCAAGTTGTTTGACAGCCTTTTTCAGATCATTTATATCCTCACCAATTTTCTATCTACTTTTTCTATCAACTCCTGAGAGAAGAGGGTTGAAATACCCTCAACTGTAATTTGTAGATTTGCCTATTTCTCCTTTCAGTTCTGTCAGTCTTTGCCTTATGTATTTTGAAGCTCTTGAAATTAGGTACAAACACATTAGGATTTTTATATTATATTTATGAATTAAACTTTTTATCATTATGAAATATCCTCCTTATTTTCTGCTAAGCTCCTTTGTTCTCAGATCTACTTTGATATTAGCTATGCTACTCTACTTTTCTTGTAATTGCTGTTTGTGTGGTACATCTTTCTTCATCCTTTTAATTTTAACATTTTAAAATATTTAAAGTGTTTATCTTGAAATTACCATGTAGTTACACCTTTTTTTTTTTACACCTTCTTTTAAATCCAGTCCAACAATCTCTGTGATTTAGATGGAGTTTTTTTTGTTTGTTTTTTTTGTTTTGTTTTGTTTTGTTTTGCGGTACGCGGGCCTCTCACTGTTGTGGCCTCTCCCGTTGTGGAGCACAGGCTCCGGACGCGCAGGCTCAGCGGCCATGGCTCACGGGCCCAGCCGCTCCGCGGCATGTGGGATCTTCCCAGACCGGGGCACGAACCCGTGTCCCCTGCATCGGCAGGCGGACTCGCAACCACTGCGCCACCAGGGAAGCCCCTAGATGGAGTTTTTAAACCATTTATAATAGTTAATGTGATTATTGATGTTGTTGGGTTTCAATCTATTATTTTGCCATTTGTATTTCTACTATTGGCATATTAGATATACCTCTTTTTTTTTTTTTTTTTTCCGGTAGGTAGGCCTCTCACTGTTGTGGCCTCTCCCGTTGTGGAGCACAGGCTCCAGACGCGCAGGCTTAGTGGCCATGGCTCACGGGCCCAGCCGCTCCGCGGCATGTGGGATCTTCCCAGACCGGGGCTCGAACCCATGTCCCCTGCATCGGCAGGCAGACTCTCAACCACTGCGCCACCAGGGAAGCCCTACCTCTTCATTTTTTATATGTACTTTGTTACATCTGCCTTCACATACTATTATACCAGTTTACATAAAATGTAAGTATCTTAATAACAGTATACTTCCATTTCCCTATACCTGTTTCTACCTATATCGTAAGCTCCACAATATACTTTTATTATTTTTGCTTTAACAGTAAATTGTCTTAAAAAGAAATTTTAAATGAGAAAAAGAACAATTTATATTGACACACGTATTTTCTATGTCCAGTGCCCTTTATCCCTTTGAGTTGATCCAGGTTTCCATTTAGCATCATTTTCCATCTGCCTGAGCAACTGCCTTTAACCTTTTATGTAGTGCATGTCTGCTAGTAACAAATTCTCTCAGATTTTTTGTTTGAAGATATCTGTATTGCATCTTCAGTTTTGAATGATGTTTTCACTAATTATGCAATTGCAGATTGACAGATTTTTTTGCCTTCAGCACTTTAAAGGTTCATTATGTTATCTTCTGACTAGCATAGTTTCAGATGAAATATCCTTATTCCAATCTTTTTAATGTATCTTTTTTTCTGGCTGCTTTTAAGACTTTATTTCTGTTCTTGCAATTTGATTATGATGTTTCTGATGTGATTTCCTTTGTGTTTATGTTTTGTTGTTTTTCATTGATCTTCAACTTGTGGTTTTATAGTTTTCTTCATATTGGAAAATTTTCAGCCATTATGTCTTCAAATATTTTCCCAAACCTTCTCCTCCTGGTATACAATTTCACGTATGTTAGATGATGTGATATAGTCTCAGAGATTCATTAAATCCAGTCTTTTGTCTCTCTGACAATCACTTGGATACTTAAAATGCTTTTTCTTCATATTCGCTGGTCTTTTCTTCTATAATGCCGAATCTGTTGTCTATCCTACCAGTGAAGTTTTCCTTTCAGATAGTATATTACTGTGCTCTAGGCTATTTAGTTCTTTTTTATACTTCTATCTCTCTCTTTGCTGTGTTCAATTTTTTTGTTTAAATATTTGGGTCTGTTTTTAATGGGTAGTTTAAGATCTTTGTCCACTAATTCCACCATCTCTATCATTTCTAGGTCTAATTCTGTTGACTGATTTTTCTCCTGCTTACGGCTCACATATTCCTGCTTCTTCTCGTGTTCAGTTATGTTTTATTGGATGATCAACACTGTAAAATGTATATTGTTGGAAGCTGGGTTTTCTTGACTTCTTTTAAAAATTATTTGGCTTTGTTTAGGAAGCAATTAAGTACTTGCAGGTGACCAGTCTGACCCATCTGAAGCTTGTTCTTGAACTTTGTTAGAACTGACTTGAGGTTTTCTTTACTCTAAGGCTAGTTTAACCCCATGACTAAAGTGTGGCCTTTGTGTATGTTCCGTGATGACTCTTCATTCTGGCCGGTTAAAACTCAAATATCTCCCAGATTTGGGTGAGCTTTGGGAGTTGTTCATCTTAAAGCTCACCAGTCGCTGTTTACTTGGCCTTACAGAACTTAACCCTTTACGTACCCAAAGTATCAGCAACAGACTCAAGAGGAAACCAGGTAGATTCTGAAGCTCCTTCTCTACATGGCTTCCTCCTGTCCAGGACTCGGTGCCTACAAATTCCAGCTTCCTCAGATTCCCAAACTCCAGTCTGTGTTTCCTCCACTCACAATACTGCCATGCTGTGCTTCGGTTCCCTTTCCCTGTGTTCAGGCCCAGAATGTGCCCTGCGACGGAAGCAGGGGTGATTGTAAGGCTTGTCGCATTTGCTTCCCTTCCCTTCACAGGGTCGCAATCCTGTGCTTCTTGTTTCCCAGCATCCTAAAGCTGTGTTTCCTGTGTCTTGTCCAGCTTTCTGGCTGTTTACTACAGCCGATTAAGTATGGCCCCAGTTACTCTATCATGGCCCAAATGGAAATCATGAATTTTGTTTATGACTCTGAATTTATACTTTTATTTTAAGGTAGAATGCAGAGATTGTCAAGTCTGAAAGTTCTGTAAATATATTAAATTACATATAAGTGTTTGTTATGAATTCTCTGAGTACTTTTGTTGACAGGGTAGCACACACTTATATATGAAAATCTGGCACCGGCTGGCCATGACTGTATTCACAGCGTTTGAAGAAGCTTCAGATGAATGCCTGCAAAGCTTTTGAACAGGAAATACTGCACAGTGCACTGAGCTTTATGCTGTGTTTCAAGAATCTGAGAAGCATCTTTCTTTTAAATCCTAAAAACAAATATTTAATTCAGAAATGTATGCTATTATATTTTAAAGAAATTTCTCTTTATAAGATCTGGGGCTGCCTTGAGTATAAGTATTCTAGGGGAGTCTCCTAATCTTCTTCTCTCCACATCACCTTCCTGGAAATCATGAATGCCTGAAGTTTCACCATTAATGATAGGAAACAAAAAAAAAAAAAAAGGAAGGAGAGACTTTTTTTTTGCGTTATGCGGGCCTCTCACAGTTGTGGCCTCTCCCATTGCGGAGCACAGGCTCCGGACGCGCAGGCTCAGCGCCCCAGCCGCTCCACATGTGGGATCCTCCCGGACCGGGGCACGAACCCGTGTCCCCTGCATCGGCAGGCGGACTCTCAACCACTGCGCCACCAGGGAAGCCCCGAGAGACTTTTTTTGAATTAAGACCTGCAGAGAAACAGTAGCAATTAAGATGGTTAACAACCATCGACACCTTTGTGAAACTGTTTGCTTTGCTCCTTTCCAGTAGGGGTTTTTTTTTTTTTTTTTTTTTTGCGGTACGCGGGCCTCTCACTGTTGTGGCCTCTCCCGTTGCGGAGCACAGGCTCCGGAAGCGCAAGCTCAGCGGCCATGGCTCACGGGCCCAGCCGCTCCGCGGCATGTGGGATCTTCCCGGACCGGGGCACGAACCCGTGTCCTCTGCATCGGCAGGCGGACTCTCAACCACTGCGCCACCAGGGAAGCCCCAGTAGGGGTTTTAAAGCCAAGATTTTGATGGCAATAACATAGAGAAACAAACACATTGGGCTCTTCAGCAGAGAAGAGTGACCTGAGGACAGCAGAGGGGACTGAGTGCTTGACGGAGGCGGAGGGCAGGCCAAGCACACGTCGGGGCAGAGAGAAAGAGCCGGAGATAAGAAAACAAAACAACTTTCTCCTTTCAAGATGATGATTTTCCTCTCATCTGTTCAGGTCATGCTACAGATGATTGTTTGAAAATTGTATTTCTTCTAATCACGTGCTTTTCATGTGTTTAAGAAGATAAAAAAAGATCCAAGATCCTGCTAAAGTCTAAATTTAGCATACTGAGAAAAGAATTTGTACTGTCTTTAAAACCATTTTTACCAGTTTTCTTTGGTTTTACTGCTTTCTTAAATAAAACACTGCATGACTTCCAAGTTGCGTATTTGCATACTACTTTAATTTACAAATTATTTTTTAATCAAATATCTTGATATTTCGTTTCTTTTCCTTCAGGGTGTTTAAATATGTTACTGTAGTAGCAAAACTTTTTCATTTTAAAAATCTCTACTACTAATTTTAAAGTTGATTTGTGTTAAGTAAAAGTTAAGTCATACACTGCAAGGTGTAGGAAGATTTGTTTTAAAGAACCCAATGATATAGATTTGATTACTAAGTTTGAACTGTTAACTGTTTAACAGGTTTAGACTTGTGGCTTTCTTTCTTTGGTTCGTTTTTGCTTTTACTTCTATGCTACACTAGTTTGCCTTGTAGCAGTTGCACTGTGCAATATTACAATAAGGACTGGGAAGATTTTTATGGATGTAAATGTCTATTACGGTTTGCGATAGTATTTCCCTCTAGTTCTCAGTGATTTAAATGTGACCAAGCCTTCTGTACTTTGTCACGAAAAGCGGGTTTTCCAGGTGACTATTTTGGTGAGTGTCAAAATAAGAATTTATGGTGTATTACTGTCGATTCACTTTGAATTGAAATATATATTTTGCAAAAAAAAAAAAAGAAAGAAAATTGTATTTCTAAGTAGTAATGATAGCTGTAAAAATAAGATTTGGATGAAAAGAGCTAACCCTAACCTAAGTTTATGTATGGAAATAAAACGGACGGTGAGAACCATCCTGAGAATAAAATTATTCAAAGCTGTTGTAGAGACACTTTGCATGAGAAATGAGCTATCAGTTTTCAGCCATGCTAAACTGGAGCTTTTCAGATTCATCTAAGAAGAGTTCAGAAATCCAGACAACTGTGATTTAGAATCAAATAAATAGTAAAAACCTTGAAGGTTGATAAGTTCATTGTATTTCTTCAGTTATTCCCATTATTCTCCAAAGTGTTGATTCTGCTCCATGTTGCTATTGGCAGCTTCTAGAGGTGTTCATATCTCACCCATTGGCCGCACTTTAAACTCATACTGGTAATGTCGGGTGGGCCCTAATACTTCCTGGAGCCCTGGGGCTCATACCGGATTCCTCAGCCTCTTCCCTTTCCCACTTATGACATGGCTATTCATACCCTTTCCTCACACCTCAAATCTCCCAACAGTCTCTTCTGCCATCCTCATGCTTCGCTGAGGAATCTTTCCTCCTGCTCCACGGAGAAGTTCCCACCACTGTACCAGGGATAATTGACCTGCACTCCCAGCAAAGGCCACCCTGTCCCCTTGTGCCCTAGAACTCACCCCTTCTCCTTCACTCCAGGACATGCCACCAGTAGGTCTCTGGCATCATTTGTCTTTTCCTTCTCTACGGCCAGACCTTTCCCATCATCTTACACACATGCTGCTCTCTCGTCTTGTAAAAAAGAAATCAATCATCAGCCCATTCTTTACTCACTTCCAAAAATGGCAACTTCCAGCCCATTTCTCTCCTTTTGTTTTGGTAACAAAACTGTGGACAACTTGTCTCGTCTTCTCCAGTTCCCCCTCCTACCCTGAGCTCCCTCCGGTCCAGCTTTCCTCCTTGGTGCTGTACCAGAATCACTCATGTCCAGGCCACCGCTGTCCTCCACACGCTCATGTCACATGACTCCCCGTAGAGCCCGACACAGTTGCCTAGTCCTGGAAACACTCTCTTCCCTTGGCTTCAGGATCCCATACGCTCCTGATTCCTTCTCTCTCTGGCCATTACTTCCATTTACTTTCCTCCCTATCTCCAGCCTCCTGACATCTGCAGGCGCAGGGCTCAGGATTCTTAGACTTCTGTTTTGGATACACACTCAGTGCCTTGAGATCTCCTCCAGTAGCATAGTTCTACCTGCCGTTTATATACTAGTGACACTTGAATTTATACTTCTAACCTAGACCTCTCCTCTGGACTCCAGAACATTTGAACATATTCAAATGTTCACCTCAACACGAGGTGTCCATTAGGCATCTCCAAACTTCATGTGTCCAAAACCAATCTCTTGATCTTTCCCCAAAATCTGTTCCACGTGTAGTTTTTTTTGATGTAAGTTAATGACAACCCCACTCTTCTAGTTGCTTAGGACAAAAATCTTGCAGTCATCCTTGGTTCATCTTTTTATCTTGCAGCATTTCCAGTTGGTTCTACTTCGAAATCTTTCTCAGAATCTGACCACTTCTCACCAGCTTTTCTGTCACCGTCTGGATTATTTGCGGTAGATTCCCAACTGGCTTCTTTGCCTGATTCTTGCCCGAAACAAGAGCTAGAGTGATCGTATGAATACTCATGTGAAACCATGTCACTCCTGTACTGAAAACACCTCCTTGACTCTCCATTTCACTCATATTAAAACGCACGTTCCTTACAGCTGCTTACAAACACCATGAAGGATCTGGCCCCTCGTTCTCTCTCATCTTGTCCAAGGGAGATGCTTCTCACAGATCCTCCCTGTGCCTTGAACACACTGTGCATGCCTCTGCCTCGGGGCCTTTGCACTGGCTCTCCTTCTGTCTGGAGAGCTCTTTCCCTAGAGTTCACCATGGCTCCCTCGTCTCCTGCAGGTCTCTGCTCATATATCACCCTCTCAGTGAGGCTTTCCCTAACTAATATGTTTTTTAAATTGTAGACTACCCCCTACCATTCCTCACTTCCCGTCTCACTTTCTTGCTTTATCCTTCTTCATAGCATTTGCACCATCTAAAATATTATCACTTTGATAAGTTATATGATTGCTGTCTAGGTTAGAAGTTCCATAAAGGTAGGGAGAGATTTTTGTCTGTTTTGTCCGCTGCTCTAGTCCCGGTTGCCTGGAATGGATGCATGAATTGGGTGGTTAATTGTAAAAGACTCTATCTGAGGTTGTGGGGTTCTGGGGCTGAGTAGCCTCAGACTCTCGAAGAGTAGCTGCATCTTCGTCACAGGATGTCGTACACTAACCAGCCTCTCTGACTCCAACTTTTTTGGGGAAAAGTAACAACCTTTATGACACTATAATTTTCATATTTTCTAGTAAGTATTTTTAAAGCCTTTAGAACAGTGTGTGCCACCGGGTAAGAGCTCTATTAAATAAGCAACAAGTACTTTATCAACAGCATTTTTTGATTAAAAAGTATTGGCAGGATGTGAAGCAAGACAAATAACCCTCATGAGGCCCCGTGTGGCCTCGATTCTGTAGTAGAGAGTGGCTTTATTAGTCATAGAGCTAGAATAGAGGCTGGTGATTTAGTAGAGAAAACAGCAATAGTCACAAGCCCTCTCTAGTCGGGAAAAAACAAAACTACCCAGTGTATTCAGCGCCATTATAGATGCGAAGAGATTTATGGGATAAACTCTAGAGAGCTGCTTGTGAACTTCAGTTCATAAGTCACACGGCTGTTGTCTTAGCTTGGGTTCTGTTACAGAACACCACAAACTGGATGGCTTATCAAGGACTGAAATTTATTTCTGATTGTTCTGGAAGCTGGAAGTTGGAGGTCAGGGTGCTGGTGTGGTCCAGTTCTAGTAAGAGCCCTCTGCCAGGTTGCACACGGCCATCCTCTCACTGTAGGCTCAAATGGCAGAAAGAACTAGCTCACTGGCCTCTTCTTATAAAGGTGCTAATCCCATTCATGAGGGCTCCACCCCCACAACCTCGTCACTTCCTGAAGCCTCACCCCAAATACCATCACACTGGTATTAGGGCTTCAGCCTTTGAATTTATTCCATGTCCACCCCTGGTTTGCTCCCTGGAGAGATGGAATGAGAGAGGGGACCCAGGTATAGCTCAGGGTTAAAATAAAAACGGGGTTGTAGGGCTTCCCTGGTGGCGCAAGTGGTTGAGGGTCCGCCTGCCGATGCAGGGGACACGGGTTCGTGCCCCGGTCTGGGAAAATCCCACATGCCGCGGAGCGGCTAGGCCCGTGAGCCATGGCCGCTGAGCCTGCACGTCCGGAGCCTGTGCTCTGCAACGGGAGAGGCCACAACAGTGAGAGGCCCACATACCACAAAAAAAAAAAAAAAAAAACGGGGTTGTACAGGAATCAGTATCGTGAACATCTAGGCACCCTTCTGAACACCCTGGCAGCCCGACGTCTGCCGCCAGGCGGTAAACCAGGGGGCACAGCTCTGGGCAAAAGGGTCCAAGAAGGGTGTCCAGTCAGATACCGGTATGAGAGAGTCCAGGAGCCTTAGTGATACCCTGTGATGACTCCACCTGTCCCCAAGCCTGCCTGTTTTAGAGGGCCACACTTTAAACAAGAAAGAACACCAAAGATCACCAAAAATTGAGGACAATTTCTAAAGTGAAAAACAGAGGCCAAAACCGGCTGGTACAGCAAAGAAATAAAAGGAACTAAGAAAAATACAGACACTCTAGAGAACAGAAAGAAAATTTAAATGTGTGTGTGTAGGTATAGACATTGTATAGGTGTGTATGAAATCAGTCACCTCGGAGAAGTGGGATTCTCTGGGACGCCCTGTGCCGTGTGTTCCAGCCGGTGAAGCGCTTGTGCTCTGCCACGTGGGGTCGGGTCCTGGCTCCATCGCTTCCTAGATGCGCCGCTGAGCAGCTCTCCTAACCTCTCTGTGGCACAGCTTCCTCGTCTGTTAAAAATGGGGAGTGATGGCGTGTTCAGAGAGCAACAATGAAACTCTTGGAAATTACAAACAGGACAGCCGGAGTCTTTAAAATCCAATACAAAGTTTAACATTTAAAGTCGAGAATTGCTACAAAAGATCAAAAAGACAAAGTAATGGAAGATAGAAACAACAAGAAAAAGATGCTAAACCTGTGAGGTCCAATATTCAGAGCTGCAGAGACAGGCAGACAGAGAGACGAGAGAGAAAGAGACCGGGGGAAAAAGAGAGGAAATTAAGAGAGAAATGACCAAAGCCTTTTCTAGAAATGCAGGACACGAGCGCAGATTGAAAGGGCCTGTTTAGTGCCTGCACAATGGATGAGAAAAAAGGCCCGGCTAGGGCAAGTCACCGCGACATTTCCGAACACGGAGGATAAAGTGCAGATCCTGAGGCTTCCAGGGAGACGGAAAGCAGGTCACACACAAAGGATGGGAACTCGGGTGGCAAAGGAGATCGTGGAGTTCTAAGTAACGTGGACTTCTTCTGGGAAGGCCTCCCTACTTCCAGGCCGTAGAAATTGTTTGATTTAGATGTATCTGTCACTTCAAAAAAAGAGCTCTTGTGTGTCAGCAGAGTAGGGCTCAGACCTTGGCTCAGTGAGTCTAAAATCTCCTATCAGCCTCCACCAGGAGGGTCTAGTTCTTTTCTCTTTAAACTAAGGGAAAGAGTGTTAAATTTACCGTCTTCCCTCCCCCACCTCCGATTCCCTCTCCCCTCGTTTCCTCTTCCTTCTCCTGTGTTTCCTCTCTTCCCTGACTTCACACACGTTTGCTGGGTCTATTTCTGTCTCTCCTTCTCCCTTTCTCTTTCCACAGAAGTCTGTGTTTGTCTAATAATTGGCAGGAGAGATCTTTTTTTTTTCCTCTTTTGCTTTTTGCTTTTTAAGTGATGAATAGTTGGCGTTAGATCAAAGGCAAGCCCTGTGGTTTTCTGGCTGCCCCAGAAGGGCGGTGCAGCTGGCAGCCATCCCAGCTGCCTGGTGATAGGCGTGTGCGAGAGATACCAACCTCACAGGTCACTGTGTGTGTGTTCATTGCATGTGTTTTTCAGGCCAACAGCAGGCTGAAGCAGACCGAGAAAGAATACACTCAGAAGCTTGCCAAATCCTCACAGGTAAGAGCTTTAAAGAAAAAAAGAGCAAAACCAAAACAAACAAGAAAGAAACCTACCATAAAAGCACTTGTACTTTAGAGCTAAATGTGATTCTTTTCCGTTTTTTATGGATTAGTGTCATATTTTCGATGAGTATGCAGATGCTGTTAATATTTCAGTCTCAACTTTCTAAAATCAGCATACTGAACCATTTGAACCGACACACACACACACTCAGATATTGTAAAACCAGCCTGTGTACTTGAACAAGTCCAGGCTGAAACGTATTTCACAAGGGCTGGAGAGACACACCTACCTTTGTGATGTAAGCGGTTTGATACATCTGTGCTTTTTTTGCAGTATTCCATTTTGCTGCACCTAAAGACTGCTTAACAACAAGATTCAAAATGGCAAATATACTGGGTTAAATTAGCAGCTCAACTGTTGACTCCTTTTGGGAAAAAGAAGAATTACAAGGGCCAACATTGACATCTTGCTGGATGCTGTTACTATAGTAGTTGTAGTAGAAGGCCAAATACTGAACACTTGTCTCTACTTGACTTACGATGCTTGGAGTCCTTCTGCACAAGCTGTTATAATGATGTCCTCTGGCGTCATCTAGGGAATTCCAAACATTCCTTAGTCGTATGAGTCATTGTGGAATAAATAAAATGCTAATTTTCATCTTACAGATGGATAGATGAAGCCATTTCACTTTGTGGACATCATATCTGATGATTTTTAAAATCAGTTTTTCTTAGTATTTTTGCCATGTATAGTGAGATGTGGCCGTCAGCTGAAATGTACGTACACAGTGGTGGTACTAGCAAGGCTACAACAAAACGATAATGAAATTAAGAAGTTTATGGGGCACTAATCATATTGATTCATTCAGTTTCATTCACAGGAACTCTGGGATTAGAAACTATTACTGGCCCCATTTTTCCGTTTGAGAAAACTGAGGCTCAGAGAGGTGAGGTCACGCAGGTTAGCAAGTGACTAAGCCAGGACCCAGCCTGTCTTGGACATTGGAACGGAAGGTCTTAACCTGACACCACCACGTCTGGCCCAACCCCTCACGCTTTTGATACGGCAGAACTCTGCCGATAATTGTGAAATTGCTTGGGTTCTACAGTTGTTTCTAAAATGTGCATGTGTTATATGATTCACATCCCATTAGGAAAGCAAAAAGTCTTTGTCTAAGTGAAGACGAACGTGTTTATCTAAAAGGTGACGGTGATGTCTCAAGGGCCATTATTCCAGGCAATAACATGGGGAAATATCCTCTTTAATCCACTGAGAAAGATTCTGATAATCAAAAGAAATCTTACTACTCCAAAAGCGAAACTAAAACGTGAAAAAACCCAGCTGGCATACCCTTACATCCTGCTTACTTTGCTTTATGTTAAATGGCGGAGGTAGACCAAAAGTGAGGTACAAAACAGCTGGTAGAAATGCTTGAACACTGAGAGTATTTGAGTTTTACCTAAAGGAAGGTGTGAAGAAGCCTGATTAGTCCATATTAAAGCAAATTAAATGTAAGTTGGGGGGAAGAAAGCCTAAGCTTTGGAGTCCACAGACCTGAGTCCGAATACCAGCCCCACCACTTACGTGACCTTGAGCGAGTGACCTGCTCTCTCTGGAATCCAGTTTCCTCATGTGTAAAATGGGGGAGTAGTATACTTACCTCAACACAATGCCAGAAAAGTGCTTGGTACAGGGCCTAGGACACGGTAAAGCATTTAACAGCCATTAGTTCTTACAGGAGCCTGTGAAATCTCAGTGGAGAAAGGAAAGGGGGAGCAAAGAATGAAAAATGTATGGAAGGAGCAAGAAATGATGTGTTTGAAATTTATTTCTGGGCGTTCAAGAACTGATAAAATCTCCCTCCAGAATTTGGAGAGGCAAAGGGTTGCTGGATATTTCCCCGTGTACGGACATGAAGGAGGTAGGAGCAGACATCAGCTGGTGTCCTGTGCTGTGGCCACCCTTCATAAATGAAAGGGCAGTGCAACACCTAAAAAGAAAAATCCTAGAAAAGATAGAATAACACGATACACGATAGTCCACCTTCTCATAAGAGGTAGGATGACCTTACATTACAAACATTTTGTTTGCCCACCTCTGAATAATATAAATATTTATATGCATATAAATATATGTATATGTTTATATCTGTGAACTGGCATTTGAGAAACACTTGTCTATAATAAAGTCAGTTCAGAGAAACAGATTATTTGAAAATAGACCTTATACAGCAGAACTGCGGACGGACGTCTGCCGTCTTCCAGTGATGGTCTGCTGGAACCTCTAACTCACGTCTCGCTGAGGAGAGTGCCCGAAGCAAAGCTGCTTACCCGCTTATCAGATTCTTCTAAATCCCTCTCTCTCAAAAAAAAAAAAAAGTAATAAGATGCACACATTAGTAATGAATACACTGGTACCTAGGGAAGCATCAGGTTAAATTTGGAAAATAGTATTTTACTCCCTTAAAGGAAGTCACTTAACCTTTAAGGTTTTATCAAGCCCCAGGACCTAGTAGACCATGCACTCTGAACGCTCACAGGCCCAGGACGGCGCCCCTCCTGGGTCGCGCGGTGTTCACCCTGATGGCAACGGTAGCGCCATCTCTGAGCACACTCCCCAATATAACTTCCATCAGAATCGCGTATTTGTTCTTTTTTATCTTAATATTACATATTCACCTTGCCTTTTCATCTTTCATGTGGTTTTCCCCACTCAGCTGACTTACCTAGAGGCCATTTTTCGAAGAAAACTATCGCCGGTTTTGCAGGAACGTAGGTAGCTGCGGAGAAATGCTAGCAGAGCCTGCCCATCGCCGAGGGACCGACGTCCCCCCACGTGGCCCCCAAGCTCCCACTGGCGCAGATGAGAGCCTGGGCTCATGCCCCGTGCCCATATGCCCCCCTCCCTGCCACTCTTCAGGGTGGCCACCCAGAAGGCACGGGTGCCCCTCTTCCACTTATTTTCTAGGGATCTTCAATGTTTGCCGAACCTTGCCATGTATGCCTTGTCCAGTGTATTTTAAAGAAGAGTTTTATGAAAATCTCAAACTCTACTATGATCTAAAAAGCAAGAGAGTTAAAAATGAAATCTTAACCTCTATTTAGAATCCTGTTATTTTTAAGACCTAATAAGCCCACTGACACTTATGCAAAGTAGAAATTGCTTAACAATATGATGAAATATTACAGCTTTCATTGGTTAGGTTGCTTACAGTATTAGCCCCAAATAAGTTTCCTTTTGCTTCCCCAAATCTTAACTTTGAATATCCATATGGAAATGTTCTTATCCACTTCTTTCTCTGAAGCTAATACAGGATAGACATTTAGTTGAGCGGTAGCATTTTGTCTTACGATTTTTAATATGCTTCAGTCAAACCCTGTGGCGTTTGATTATGATTGCACAGGTCAGTTTTTCTTTTTCTCAGAAACGTTTTACATTATTACTCTGTGAAAAGACTAAATTATCTCAATATAATTTGCCAGGGAATTATTTTTTCTTATTTACTATGATTATAGTTCCAATACTTAAATATCTATCATGTGCCAGTTGTGTGCCCTGAGCTAAGGAGGGAATAGTCTGTTGTCTTATACTCTAGGTCTACAGCCAAGACCTAATTCATCTAGTTAGTGTGATTATTTCTCAATCTTCAAGTAAACCTCAAATCTGCTTCCAATATTATCCATATTTCAGCCGCCTCTCTAAATCCATCATGTCTATCAGTCTATCAATTCATTTATCTATATGAGGTATTTCACCTGAAGTGTTTTGACACTCTCCCTATATCATCTTCATAAGTTTTAAAATATAACTTGCCAAAGATAATCTCATTATTTCCCCAAAGGAATTCCATTATTCCCGCAAAGGGTGTTAAGGCTTCATTTTCTACACAAAAGCGAGTGTGTTCTCCTCAGAGCATCCTGGTCTTCACCCGTCATTCCTTCCAAAACCTGCATTTATTTATTTTTGACATACGCTGTCATAAATCTTCTGAAAAGAAGAGAGCCATGTCTTATGTCCTGGTGGTCATTTGAAGAGCCCCCAAATATTTTTTACCTTCAGTCTTGGTCAGTTAGAAGCGAATCTAAATCTTACTAATTTTTAAAGACACAAAATTACTTTGTACCATAAAAATGCGCTGTGTAATCGTGGTGGTGGTCTACGAATCTACACGTGATAAAATTGCGTGACAGAACTAAACACACACGTGCGCGCGCACACGCACACACACTGAACACACTACAGAATTAAACTCACCACTTCTACCACGTTTCAGTTTACTCAACTTGAAACACTGCACTAGTCATTGCAATAGTTATTTTTACTATTTGGCCCCATGTTCTTATAAAATATCGCTCTTAAGTTTCATGCTGGGCCAAGGAAATCTGGCTGTTTCTTATCTCCAGCTCCCCTTGCTCTGTAACTGTGAGTGAGCTGATTATTCTGCGCCTCAGTTTTTGACATTTACTCTAAGAATTTAACCTTCCCTGTTTCATAGAAGTGCTATGAGAATTAACTGAATTGCAGCCAGAATGGAAACACTCAATCCAAATTCAGAAAACAGATGAAAACATCTTCATTCTCAGTAAATGAATCCCTCTTCTCATTGCAGAAGGTTCAGATTTGCATTTAAAAATATTAATATATTTTGTCATTTATGTCACACTTGTTTTATATTTGATTATTTACAAATTCTAAGTGTTCACCTTTGTTACAGTGAGTTTGCTCACTTCTCAAAGCCTAAATGTTCCTTTTTTGGGTAAATATGCACTTATGTCAGTAGTAACAACTAATGCTTCTATAGCATCTGGAAGACTCCAGACACTTTCTGGTTACTGCCTTATGATACTGTAATCTAGTTTTGTCATCAAATAATAGTTGAAAAACTGAGCTTCAAGGAAAATCTAGTACTAACTGGCTCAGTGTTTCTCACCAGTCAGCCCTTCTCCTATAGACCCAACAGCATAAAGTTCTAACCCAGGACCAAGGTTGCTTCTTTTATTAGAAGAAACAACCATTTCCTGCTTTTGAAAGGTCCATCACTATTGAACTTGAAAGGAAATGGATACATCCAAACCAAAGGAAGAGCAGTGCTCTCAGTAAACCTATTAAAGAAAAGGTCCCTCATCCGATTTACTTTGAGACCATGGAGGGAACCCAGTCATGGAGAGACCCGATTCTCAAATGTAGAGAATACTGCGGGAGCCTCTGAAATGACTCATTTGAACCAAAAATAAACTTTCGTGGATATACATCAGTTAGGAAGAAAGCAACCTATTTGGAACTGTATCATAATAAACTTCGCTTCAATACCAAAACCTTGTTTAAAAGGAAGACAAAGTAGTAGCTAGTTAAGAGGAACCGACTAGTACAGCATTCGACCTGTCTGCAGGGTTCACATCCTGCCTGTCCCCTGGTCGCATGGCATCTTCAGCAAGGTCACGGGTTGACCTCTTGCACTGCCTCTGTCTCTCCATTTATAAACGATGGGCAGTGACAGTGCTTGTCGCCCAGTAGTAACTGACACAGGAACCGAAGTGCTTAGCACAGTGCACAAGCGTTAGTAAACACTCAAAAGTCATTGTGTAGAGTTAGGTAACTATGAACCATGAACTCTGTTCATGATTTTCTTTGGTTATTAGAGTTCAAAGTATTATGAAAGGCAAAATAGTTTTTTTTCACTCTAACAAGTATGTTTCTCAGTAAAATGAATCCTGACACATTTCATAGTTTTGAGATCACAGATGTCCTTTCCTCTGATGAGTAAACATTGTGGAATGTTATAGTGGGAACGGCTTCCAAGTATATTTGGTTCAGCAGTTGTTCACCATTCACAGTTTTATTATAGTCTTTTATTGTGTGGAATTTCATGCGTTAGTGTGTGTGATACATTAATTGAAAATATTTAGTTTGTGGACTAGAGTTTTGCCAAATCCATTCTTTGGTGAAGCATAAATACATATAAAATAGAGGCCTCTCACTGAAGAATTTGAAGCTACAGCATGCTGTTTTCATTTTAGATCATAGCAGAGCTTCAGACGACCATCTCCTCTCTGAAAGAGGAGAGCAGCCAGCAGCGGCTCGCTGCAGAAAGGCAGCTCCAGGACGTTGTACAGAAGTTTGAAGATGAGAAGAAGCAGCTGATTAGAGATAATGACCGAGCAATCAAGGTAATCTGGAGACCCCAGTAACCAGTGGTACCAGCTGCTTTAATGTAATTAAAAGGAGGGCTGAAACCCCAGCAGTGGGCGGATGAATGCAGGTATCTGGCTTGCTCACACAGCCTGCAGTAATCCATTCACTGGACTCTAACTTTGATGTAGCCAGTGACTCAGGCTGCCTTCCCTCTAAAAGATCACATGCCAGCGGAAAAAGTCATTTTGGGCGAGCCCAGTCCATTCACATTGAACAAATATTTGAAAAATACCCTGTCCTTTCTCTTGAGAACCACTCTGGAGCTGTCTCTTGAAATTAGAATGACTGTGTTAGCCAAGGACTGCTGGCTAATGAATTCAGAAGTCAGCTTCCAGTTTACATTCTGTTCTCTGCCCACATCCTTTCATTATGGATTCGCATAATGAGAAAGAACCTGTTGGAGGCTTGGAATGCCAACCATGTGATATGCTTGGACACCGTACTGCGTTGCTGCTGAGAACCTAGGGTTGTTTCCAATGGCTTCAGAGGATCACACCTTTAATAGCAACAGAAAATCCCCTGGACCCCGATTCTTTAGGTGATAGGCAGTTAGATCTCAAAGTAGTTTCTTCTTGGCTTCATAGCAGTGAATATTTTTGTAAGTGTCTACATCATGCTGTGTTTAATCTGTGAGGATAAGCATCTGGAAACCTTTATAAATAAGATTTAAAAGAGAACAAAACACTTTTTAAAGAATTCCCAGCAAAAGATTATTTTTCAGTGATTTTGCTTTGTTATAACAATGCTTGAAGTATGTGATCATACAAAGCAAAGAAAAATAAGAGACATTTGGGTCACTGCCTTTTTCTGCCTAATCCCTCCATCTTTCTTTTCTCTAGCCTATTGTAGGCAATCTGAGTAATTTAGGGAGAAGTCAGTGTTAACGTCAGTTGCTTTGTTGTATATACCCTTTAAGCCTGGACAGCACTGAATACAAGAGAAACCTTAAGACACGGACCAAACCTTAGAGGCGAGTATATCCAGCCTCCTCACTTTAGAGGTGACGACTTGTTTTGTCGTTAATGAGATTTTTCCCGTATTTTTCCATCTGTGAGCGTTTTCTCCCCCTACGTGTGATGAGACAAAAAAAGATGTTTCTTTTTCATATTCTGGTAATTTTTACAAATCTTTGAAACTCTTCATTTATAGATGCAGAGGAAGTACTCATTGATCTGTAGAACTGTTTTGCTTTGCATGAACTGAGTTACAACTTTATTTAAATTCTTTTGCTATATAAAAATTTCATTTTACGTGAGTTTCTTTTCCACTTGATACCCAGATACCGAGTGGTAGGTAATTTCCACATTTTAAATAAGTAATTGAATCCCAATATATGCAAAAGGGGAACATTCATTTACTTCATAACAACAGAGTTTCCAGTACTGTTTCTCAAAGATTAAAACATCTTGAAAAAAAAAAAAAAACATCTTGAAAGAAATGTAATTAATATAACTGCCTATTTTTAATTAATTTTTCTGTAGTTTTAATCCATTCACCTGTTAAAAGGGAAAAACATTCTGACCCTAATCTCCAACAGACTGTCTAATCATAAAAACTGAAGTTGAAGTTCAAAGATGGCAGTATATATATATATATATATATATGTACATAAATATATTTATATTATATTTATGACATATAATGACCAAAACATAGGTACGTGAAAATAATTAAAATCACAATGTAGATAAGATATAGTTGAGTTTTGATTCACTCACGTAGATTATGGATAAAGTGAATGACTTTTTCTTTTACTAACCTATATCAGATAGTTACTAACCTATATCAGATAGTTACTAACCTATATCAGATAGTTAATGTATTAGCACTTGTTGCCTTGCACGATTTTTTTTAGGCTGTGTCACAAAAAATAATAGAAATAATAGCTGATATTTCTTCAACAAGTAGTATGTCCCAGGCTCTCTACCAAACATTTTCATTCACCTCACGTTCCATTGTCTCATTTAAGCTTTATGAGTAATTTTTACGAGGAAGAGTGTTTCTATCATCCCCATCTTACAGATGGGAAAACTGAGGCTCTGGGGTGAAGTAACCAGCCAGAGGTCAGATGGCCAGATAACTGTCAGAGCCAGGTTCAAGTCATGGTCTTCTGACCTGACAGCCTCAGCTATTAACCGTTACACCAGACCCCTGCACCTACATTGTCTGTGAAAGTGAATTGGTGACCAAGTGCGTAACCAAGTCAGGGTGTCGTCACTCTGATTCCCTGTCTGCCTGAATGATGACAGCACTTTTGCAACAGCTGTTTGATCTGGACATTCTAATTGTGTGTGAGTGTTTTGTACACGCAGATACATGGAGGGATAGAGATACTCAGAGAGAGACAGAGTCACCCCGAGGCTTGTATTTGGTTTTCTGAGACCAGGTACATTTGCCTACATGTACATTCAAGTAAGCTCGTATGGACCTGATACTTCGCAGTATTAGGTCTTCCTGTGTTTAAATATTCGCTGTAAGAACAGTGTGTGTGCTCGTGATGAAGTGTGCCTCACCCCACTTCCTGGGTGGAGGACAGAGTGCACAGAAGGCCCAGCGCTCACTCGGCGGGGGCCTCAGTGTTCCCGTGGGTAAGGAACCCTTTCATTAAAGTCAGTCTTCAGAGAAAACGGAGGTATCGAGTGGAGGCCGCTGAAACCCAATTAAAGGGCCACCGGTCTGGGGTAGTGCGACACGATAAAACATCTCCGGAGAATAATTTGGCAATACCTACCATTATTACATTGCCCGAGAGACGTGCCTAGGCTTTGACGCATTTCCAGAATTCGCCCTACGTGGCAGTTAAAAACTTGCACGGAGCCTTAGCTAGCCAAAAAGATGCTCATTCTAGCACTCACTCATTTCTCTCATACCTGTTCATCGATCTCCCGTCATGGGAAAGGCATTCACAGCACCGGCATTTTCGGTCTCCTTGCTATACTTTCTTCTCCACCGTAGCACATCAGCTGAAAACTAAGCAATATTGAAAGCGATGTTGGAGAAGGATATTTAGGGGTCTTGAAGATGTTCGCGAGACAGTTGTCAATGAAAGTGCAGTTTACAAGACAGTAGGTACATACGAGGTCATCTTTGCCCAAAAAAAGTACATATAAAGAGAAAAAAAGACTGGAATTACACATCGGAATTTTACTCGTGGTTATATCTCTGAGTGGTGGAATTTGTGGTAATTTTCTTCTTTTATCTTAGCTCTATACTTCAAGTTATAACAACAGTTTTACAATAAGAGACAATAAAAAGTGTCTGGTAGAAAAGGAAGAGCCTTCGTTAGCCCAGAGGAACCCAGTGGTCATAAGGGAATCACGCAGCCGAGACTCACAGCAGGCAGGAGCCTTGTGGCTCAGAAGCGAGGCCTCTCACAGAATGGAATTCCTGGGGCGCAGAAGGAGTTAGAGCAGAAGCAGCCCGGTCCCGCGAGCGCCTCTTTCGTGCCGCGGTGCACCCGACCTCGAGAGCAAAGGGTCTTCATCACTTACTTCCTGCTTTAGCCCACTCCTCACCTGCTGAGTCAAGCTTCTAAGAAGAGCTCTCTCTGCTGTAGAACAAATCACCCCAAAACTGGGCAGTTTAAAGCCACAGCTCTGTTATGTGCCCACGACTCTGTGGATCAGAGATGTGGGCAGGGTTGGACTGGGCGGGTCTTCTGCTCAATGGGTAGCATAGGGGGTTGTACGTGGAAGCTGCTGTCTAGAGTGGGGTTCAAGTCGGTGAGGGCAGACCTGCGCCTCCCTTACGGCTACCGTAGGAGGCTCACAGTGGCGCTCCCACCGCATTCTGTCGGTCAAGCCAGGTCCCAGGGCCAGCCCCGAGCCAGGGGGAGGGGAGACGGTCACCACCTCTCAGAGGGGCGAGGGGAAGAGGTTGTGAGGCCACGTAGATCCCCAGCAGTGGTCTGTGCCCAGCGTCCAGCGCCATCTCCTCTTACCCCTCACCTGCACAAAACGGTACAGGGGAAAACCTGTGTCTATATTCCTACCACCCAGAATCAACATTGGTCATTAACTAATCAGGGCATATTTTTAAAGACAATCTACTCTATTTTTGTAAAAAATGGATAATGGCATATGCTCGTAAATAATTCAAAATGCAGCGAGCCAGAAAGGTAAAAATATTTAAAGTCACCACAGATTTCATCACCCAGAAATAGCCATCTTGGCATTAAGATGAGCATCATTTCAGATATCCGACTACATATAAGGAGAAAAGAGAAGGAAGGCCAGAGAGACGTACAGAATGGGTTAATACTCTAGATCCGGTATTTTTTTAGTTTTAGAAAAATCTCAAGTTAATTTTACTTAAATTCAGCTGATGAAAGAAGCTAGACTAAAACGGGAGGAATTGTTAAACTTTTGGGCAGAATTTGATTCGGGGCTGCTGAGTAGGTTAGAACACTCACAGTCGTTCCCATTACGCCCCCTCACCACCTCCTGCCTGGGGTTGTGTTGTATCTTTACAGCGTCTGGGTTTACGATATTCACAGTTTGTCTTTAACCATAGCCCTTAGTTTAATACCCATGCTGTCTTTAAAGGACATGAACGACATGGTGCTTACCACTAGGCCTTTTATACCCCAGTCTTTTGCACTTCCATTCCCGAAGGTTTTACTTTGATGTGGTTCTTAATTGGCTGGATTTCATGGTCAAGTAGTTCCTTCAAGATTCATGGTACTGGGCTTCCCTGGTGGCGCAGTGGTTGAGAGTCCGCCTGCCGATGCAGGGGACGTGGGTTCGTGCCCCGGTCCGGGAAGATCCCACATGCCGCGGCGCAGCTGGGCCCGTGAGCCATGGCCGCTGAGCCTGCGCGTCCTGAGCCTGTGCTCCGCAACGGGAGAGGCCACAGCAGTGAGAGGCCCGCTTACTGCAAAAAAAAAAAAAAAGAATGTCTGCCAGTGACCTGTATGTTTGAATGACACGTTAGATGGCACAATATACTTGTTTTCATTGTTTCCCCTGAGAACTTAGACATGGCTCATCTAGCAGTTAACATTGCTGTGGAGAAGGCTGAGCAAGGTTTGAGCTTTCCCCCACGTCAGTGATTTGCATTTTCTGGGGGATTCCTGGAGCAGTCTTTCTTTATCTGGTAAGTTTAATAGATTAACCAGGATACATTCAGCAGTTAACCAGGTCCCTCTAAACGTTCAACGTCCCATATCAAATGTTTCTGAAACACAGCGCATCTCCCCTGCACCAGTAACACTTATTTGTAGTGTCTCTGTGTTTTCTGGAACCCGAGGGAAGGGGAGGATGAGCTGGAGTAGAGACGTGCCTGCAGTCTGGTTGGGCTGACTGTTCAGTTGCTGAGTTCGCACTACCTTAATGGGGTGGGGGGGGGGGCATCACAGAATCCATTGGGGGTTGGATTATCCCAACTTGGTGTGTCGTCCTGAAGGCTGGACACCTTCACTTTCCTCAGTGGTAGACAGCCCTGACTTCTACCTGTTTTCCCACCCATTCCACAGCCAGAAGAGGAGAAAGCTGTGGCTACCCACACAGTGTCCTTGTCTTCAAAGTTGGTGGTATTAGTGGGAAGTCCTGGGGCTTTGTTAACCCTAACAAAGTAGCAATTTGGGGACATGGGCAGATTCTGAAGTCAAGTCACGAAATGCTGTAGTGTCTCCAGAGTCATGTTTGTTTCCTTCACCACAAGCCCTTGAGGGTTTTTTCCCATTATGTCCACCTTACTACCCTATCTCAGTGCCTTAGTGCTTTTCTGCTCATTACTCATTTTTACTCATATTTACTCGGAGAGGGAAATTCAGTCTCCTTTGTGACCTTAGAAGCCTGTTTGACTCCTTAATAACACTTAACAAGGAACCTGTGTTAGTCAGCAGTTGCCACAATGCTGTGTAACAAACGATCCCCCAAGTTCAGTGACTTGTCATAACACACATTTGTTTTTCTTAAAACATATCTATGGACCATTCGTGTGCTTTGACTCCAGGCTTTAGATTGGGCTCAGGCCTGCTCTACTTGTCTGTACAATGTCCTTGGACTAGTAGCTGCCTGGGTGTCCTCCTCATGGTGGATTACAGGAGGGCAAAACATGAGCAGGAGAAAAGTCCCTGCAGCCTCAGCTTCATTTCCATCCACATCAGTGGGGCTGGGAAATCATATACCCTCTCTAGTCTGAGACCATGAGCATCTATGAACAGTGATTTAATCTGCCAGTAAACAGGCTCTGAAAACTGCCTTAGCTCCATGGCAGTGCTTTCCCAGTTCACCAACCATCCTGAAACCGTTTCTCCCATCCCCTGTCTCCTTTTCCTCTTTTTGACACTCAAATATTGGTGTTAAGCAAAGCCTCTTCTGTTTTCTTTGTATGTGCTGTCCCTGGACAATCCCAGCCCCTCATGTAAACTTACACGCAAATGAATTTTGAATCTCCACCTCCGCCCAGACTTCTTCTGAGCTCTCAATCCACATTTTTTTTTTAACAGGATGGAAATTTTATTTTTATTTATTTATTTATTTATGGCTGCATTGGGTCTTCATTGCTGCATGCAGGCTCTCTCTAGTTGCGGTGAGCGGGGGCTACTCTTCGTCGTGGTGCCTGGGTTTCTCATTGCAGTGGCTTCTCTTGTTGTGGAGCGTGGGCTCTAGGCACACGGGCTTCAGTAGTTGTGGCTCGCGGGCTCTAGAGCACAGGCTCAGTAGTTGTAGAGCATGGGCTTAGTTGCTCCGCGGCATGTGGGATCTTCCCAGACCAGGGAACCTATGTCCCCTGAACTGGCAGGCGGTCAGTCCACATTTTTACGTACTGTTGCACAGTTTCACTTGGAGGACCCTCAGGCTGTTCAAACTACATACACCATAAACTGACTTTATCTTCCTCCCACTCTTCTCTCACCCCAACCTGTTCTTCTTGTACTGATTATAAGAATTAAAGTACCACCATCATCCAGTCACTCAAGTCAGATTCTGGAAGCCCCCTTGAATGAATTCTTTGCCTCCCTCCCTCCCCAAGGTCAGTTCCTAGAATAACGTCTGCATATTTCCAAATGCACACCCCATCCCTCAATCACTAGCTCCTACCTTCTTAGACCTTCATGTCTTTGACTTTGCCTGTTACAATCCCTTTTTTGCAGAATCACTGCCAGTAGCTTGCCCCTCTCAAATCTGTCCCTCAAACTGTTGATAAAGTGACCTTTCTTTTTTTTATTTATTTTTTTGCTGCATCAGGTCTTAGCTGTGGCACGTGGGCTCTTAGTTGCAGCACGCGGGCTCTGAGTTGTGGCGCGTGGGCTTCTCTCTAGTTGTGGCTGCAAGCTTCTCCCTAGTTGTGGCGTGCAAGCTTCTCTCTAGTTGTGGTGCGTGGGCTCCAGGGCGTGTGGGCTTTGTAGTTTGCAGCATGCAGGCTCTCTTGTTGAGGCGTGCGAGCTCAGTAGTTGTGGCACATGGGCTTAGTTGCCCCACGGCACGTGGGGTCTTAGTTCCTTGACCAGGGATCTAACCCATGTCCCCTGCGTTGGAAGATGGATTCCTTCCCGCTGGACCACCAGGGAAGTCCCATAAAGGGATCTTTCTACAACACAGATATGAGTATGTGGTTTGCTTCTTAAAATCCATCGGTGACTTTCCATTGCCTACGGGATGAAGTCTACCCTTGTAGCATGGCGTATGAAACACTTCACCACCTAAACCAGTGGTTCTCAAGGTGTTGTCCTCAGACCCCTGACCCCTGTGGGCCCCTGAGATCTTTTCAGGGGCTCCACCAGGTCAAAACTACTTTCATAATAGGACAAAGACATCAGATGCCTTTTTCACTGTGTTCACATTTGCACTGATGGTATAAAAGCAGTGGAGGATAAAGCTGCTGGCGTTTGATCATGAGACATGGCATTGACACTGAACTGCATGGGTAGTCATTTTCTTCACCACCACACACTTGTGCTTTAAGAAAAACTGAAACACATAGTATTAATTTTATTAAATCCCAAGCCCTGAGAACACATCTTCTAATATTAATAGGAAGTACACATAAAGCGCTCCTGCTGCATACTGAAGTCGGATGGTTGTCTTGAGGAGAAGCAGTTCTGCATTTGTTTGAGTGTGAGCTGAACTCTAGTCACTTGGAAGGACGATTGAAAGGCAAACTCCGCATATTCTGTTCTGACTGCCTGGCAGAGGTTTTCTTGAAAATGAAGGAAGTGCGTCTGATGCTTCAAGGATAGCAACTGACTATATTGTTGCTAATGATAAAATTTGAGCTTTCAAGCAAAAATTAGGAATTTGGAAAACTTATACCATCACTGCAAGCTTGACAGCTTCCCAGTACTTGAAGACTTTTCCGATGAGATCAGTGGTATTACTAATGATGTGCACGGGAAGAAACAGGGAAGAATTAGTGAAGTGTATCAACATTTGGAAGATTTTTATAAAACTCTGAACCAGTGTTTTCCAAATCACTGTTGTTACAGAATCACGCGTAGGCGAAAGACGCACTCAAAAAACAAAGTGGACCAGTGGATTTTAATGTTCACAGTACACAGAGTTTACTGATAGAGTTTCAGATTCCACATGGCAGCTAATAACATTTTTAAGAAACTACCGCTTGTCAATTTTTGATGTAGTCACAAGGAATATCCACAGTCTTCTGAAAGGTTACTAAAGGACCCCTCCCTTTTCAACTGCTTACCCATGTGAGACTAGATTGTCTTCCTATACTTCAGCCAAAGCAACGTCTCGTAAGAGACTGAATGCAGAAGCAGAGATGAGAACCGAGCTCCTTCTACTAAGCCAGGCGTTAAAGATTTGCAAAAGTATAAAACAGCCACGCTCCTCGCTAGTTTTTTCTTGCTTTGGAAAAGTAGTTACTTTTATTTTTAAAATATATGTTTAGGTTCATACATAATGGGTTTATTACTGGTATTTTTAAATGAATGAATACATAAATGTTTTAATAGTTGTTAATTTTAATTTCTAATATAGTGAATATCAGTAGATATAACCCACATAAACAAAACCTCTTCGGGGTTCTTGATTTTTTAAGAGTGTAAAGGGGTCCAGAGACCCAAAACTTTGAGAACCACTTGTCTAGATGTGGCCCTTCTCTCCACTGTATCAACAGCCAGCCCTCAACCTTCACGCTCTCTGTGATCGCACGAGCTCCCTGTAGAGTCCTTTCTCTTAAGATTTCAATGTCATCTTTCTGTGAGGTGTCTGAGTGAGAAGCCCATGCCAGCTTTGCTCCTTCCTCTACTGAAGTTTTCTCTGCACTGTAATGGTGGTCCCCAACCCCTTATCCAAAACCTAGAATGTGTTTTGCAAATCAGCATCTGCAGGTCTAGGGAGGTGGCATAGTGCTTGTCTTTATCTCCAGGTGCGTCTGGGACAACACGCTGCACCCAGACTCACGTGCAGAGTGGTGCATGTGAATCCCCCAAACGGGACAAATAGGAACTCTGAACACCCTCACAGCGTCAGTCAGGTTTTGTTGCTTCACAAGTTAACCGCAGCCTTTCAAAAACAATTCATGATTTGAGGAGGATTTGGGGACTGAGAAGAGGAGATTGTGACCTGTATTTGATTCTTTCTCTTTATCACCAAGTAGACTCTCAGCCTCTTGAGAGCAACCACTTATTGAAGTTCATGGCTTAGTGGCAGTTCTAGAAATATACTGAGTAACTGAATGATGTTACCACATAAATCAAGGCTCTGGAAACTAATCATGTCACTTTATTCTCATTTAATTGATGGCAGCAAACTTGTAAATATTTTGTGATGCTATAGCAGATATGCAGAAGTAACTGGCTTGCGGTAACAGTAATATATTTTGCCCAATAGGCAGACTCCAATAAAATACCCTACACCTTGTTTACACATAATTTCTGTACTCCAGCACTCCAGTGGGAGGTCCCACCAGGCTGTACCCCAAAGCCAAGTCATCTGCTCGGCAGTGACTGCTCTCTGCTGAACTCCCAGAAGTTCATGGGGGGGAAACTGATAGAAATAGTTGTATGGAAAGACCGGGGAACATTCCTCTGGCATCATGCCCCACCACGGCTAAGCCCTTTCTTTGAAGCTGGTGTATTGAAAGTTCCTCACTGTGAAGCCAGATGTCCGAGCAGAGATTTCATATCAAGGAGAAATGTCATCAAATTTTTGCTTGCAGGCCCAGAAAAGAGATTCTAAAGCACGGACGCTCCTCTCCCTTGGCCACTGACTAGAGTTCACGAGAAAAGGTCGGCTGCCAGTAGGACATCTAGAAATCTGGTCTGTGTTACCCGAAGGGCTTGAGGGAGGGAAAAAAGAACATTTCATAAGATTGGGCAATTCTCACTGTGCTAACAGCTTACAGGAATCCATTTCTCAAAGCATAAAATTACAGACCTCATTGTGGGGTTTCAGGGAAACAGAGGAAGCTCAGTGCCTAGCATCACATGGCTTTGTTTGGGACCCGCTCGCTCGTTATTTAATTGTCGTCCCCCCTGCCTGCACGTCCTAAGGGCGTGGAGGGCGCAGAATCGGAATGAATGACGCTAAGAAGAGAGATGTATTTTCCATCCCACCCAAGAAGGCTTGCCTGCTCACTCAGAAAGGAAGACAGCCATTCAGTCACGGCAGCATGAAGCATGAGTGCCATTGTCCAGGAAGGGTACTGCAGAAGACGGGCTTGGGTACAGGGAGGCCGTGAACTATGACCTGCTGCTAGAGCAAGGGGGCGCAGTGGCAGTGCGCGAGCAGAGAAGAAACGCACGGTCCCCCCAGTGCTCTGCCCCCGCCTTTCCTCCAGGTCTGCTCTCTGGCAGATTTTTGTTTTATTTAAAGACCAGTTGAAGATTATTTGTTCAGTGGGAAAAAAACCTTCAAGCACTACGAAAAATGCCTTTAGCCCCTGGGACCTCGCCTGTGTGTACTAAGGAATGGAGTAGGGCTGTGGATGGCTGAGCGCGTGACTGAGTGGGGGCGACTGAAGGCGTGCAGGTGAGACAGGTTCCTCCCGCCCTGGCGGCGCGGACGGCACTCCCTTCAGGAGTAGAGTCACTAGGCGACTCTGCGCGGTTAGTTTAATTACCGCCCCGTCCAGAATACGAATGGCTTCGGCTAATCAGACATTGGAATATAGATGTATCGTTCAGGTTCTTTAATGTATAAAAAAGTAACAAATAACTATTTGGAAATATTTTCATCTTTAATAATTCTGAACTGTATCAGAAGCCATTTCAATGTCAGTATGATGGACTGAAATATATAATTTCATCATTACGTAGGCAGCAACAACTAAAGTGACTGAATGATTACCATGTATACGTAGGTGTTTATACAGGTAATTGTATATATTTACATACATGTGTATATTCAGAAGCGCTGGGTTATATAGGATCCTAATTATTAGAAGACTTGATAATGACTTTAATATATTAAGCTAATTTTATTTTAAAAATCTGGCCATGTCTCACCACAAATGGCTCTTTCCCTCTGGCAGAAGCTGAGCTCCTGTTCCGTGCCTGGTGACTCAGCCAGCCTCTCTGTCACCACTTCCCAGTATTGAAGTTCATGCCTTTTCCTTCCACCTGCCATGACATTACCTCTTGTTTCCCAGGACTTCCTGGGAAAGGATTCCACGCGCTGCTCATGTCTCCCTAGGCCTCGGCGCTGGTGACAGCATCACCCAGTTGGTTGCTGGCTTGAAGGAGCCCGTTGGTACGTTATCAGAAGTACTGCCAGCTGGGGCACGTGCACCGTGGAAATCGGGGCACACTGCTGCAAATGCTTCTTGAGAGCCAGCTTTTCCCAGCGTTATTAAACTTTCACCAGCCTTCAGCTGCCATGGTCCCCTCCCCCTGCTTCCAGCTCTGGTCCCCCTGGTCATGAGGACCGTCTGCCTTCCCAATACAAGGGGTGTAAGGACAGATGGGTGGATGGACTGCGTTTCACCACCCTCCTTGGTACGCTTTCTAGCTACCCGCCAACCTCGTGCTCTGCTCTCTCTGATGCATGAGTCAACTCTACCAAATGTTCCCTTAAAGCCCCTTTTCTAATCCCAATGCCAGTCTTCAAAGTAACCTGCTAACTCTCGTCTAAACTGGGTGCTGTTTCCCCACTTCTAATCATCCTCCAACTCCATGCAGCGTTTGACCGAATTGACCAACGTTCCTTCTAGAGCAAGGCTTGGAAAACTTTTTCTGTAAAAGGGCTGGATAGTAAATATTCTAGGTTTTCTGGGCCATAAGGTCTCTGTCACAACTACCCAGCTCTTGCTGTTGTGGTGTGGAAGCAGCCTTAGACATTTGATCAACAAGTGGGCGAGGCTATGTTCCAATAAAACTTTATTTAGGAAGATGGGCCAGGTGGCAGATACGGCCCACTGGCCACTGTTTGCTCACCCCTGCTGTAGAAACTCACTCTTCTCTTGGCTTGTCCCCTCTGCTGGTCTCTCTCCCTCCTCGTGGGTGTCCTTAAGTCCGTGTCCTGGGCTTTGCTTCTCCTTTTTCCCGCACAGTGAGCTCATCTCCCCTGTGACTTGAGCTGTCACTTCTATAGAGATGCTTCCCAGACCCCTTGCCTGATTCCTGGTTGGGCCGCGCGTCTCCCACTGCCTGTAAATCGTCTTCTTTCGGAGAAGGCACCACTGTTTCACACTCAGTAATTGCAACATGCAGTTAGCATCTTCCCTTCCAAATTGGCTCTTCTTTGCAGTCTATCAGGGTTACCCCCAGTCTTTCTGTTTCCTGTTAGAAACTTTGGGCCCGTCTTTGTCCTTTCTTTCCTTCATCCCCGTTTATCTCAAGTGTATCACCAGAGTCCTAAAATGTATTTCTTATTCCTCTGATAGGACCCTGTTCAGAGCCCTTCTTAACTTGCGATTGATTTAAAACAGTCTCCCTCAGCTGGTGTCCCTGCCAAAAACTCTCAGCTCCGGTCCAGCATGAAGAACTCTGCCAGAGAAATCTTAAATCACCGATTTCCCTGCCGTACAAAGAGTGCTTAGAAATCAATACGAAAACACTAACCAGCCAGTGGACCAAAAGAGCAAAGGATATGAACACAGAACTCACAGACAAAAAGTAATATCCAGTAAATATGGGAAAGCGCGCTTACTCTCATTCCTCATTTAAAGATGGAACGAAACTGCAAAGTTCGGAAGGGCCTGGCTGCCACTTGATGGGCATAAATTTTGAACCTGAAAAACCAGCCCGTGATGCAGCAGCGTTACTGGAGGTTTAAATCCGTGCAGCCTCTTCGGAGGTCAGTGTGGGGGAATGCGCTGCCACTTCAAGTGCACAGAACCTTTGAACTTTGGTTCCACTCACAGGAATGTGTCCCGTGGATCTAGTTGCCAGGCTCTGCGATATCTTTGTAGCGCCATTTGAGCAAAAAGCTAGGGGAAAATAAATTATGGTCCATGCAAGCAATGAAATAGTATGAGGCCATTTTAAAAGAGTGAAGTAGACCTCTGTGAAAGTGAGACAGGATTGCCGACATTAGTAAGTGAAACGAATGCAGAATGCTGTGTACATCTAAAGTTGCCGGGATGCATCTCAGACGTGGGTAACTGGTTATTTTGGAGAAATGGGACTTTTTATTTTTCATTTTATGTCTTCTGATGATGTTTTCATTTCTTACAATGTCATATTACTAAACTGAATTTAAAGGATCTCTTTTAACGACAAGGTCACTCTCTTGCGCCCGGCTTTCAGAGCCCGTCCAGGTTTCTCAGCATTCCTCAGCATGTACGTTCTGTTCTAGCCAAGCTGGACTTCTCGCTGTGCTCAGGTTCACGGCAGTGCCGCGTCCTGCCTTCACTCGTGCTCACTGCAGCCTCTTCGTCTGTCCTCAGCCTTGTTGAGGTCACCAAGGCCATCTCGGGGCCCTCCCTGCCTCCTCTGGGGAGTTTCTCTGACTGCCCCGGGCCCTGGGGAGCCTTATACTTTCATGAGGTTCTGCCATTAGTGCTTAGTGATCCCCTTCTTGTTTCTGGTTCCTGCATCGCACCCGCAGTACTGGGCACCCAAAAATAAAGACTTAGTTGACTTAAAGAATATAATCTCGAATTATTATATGCTGAACTTTATGTCTGTTATTGTATTTTAAGGCAGCTCTAAGCACATTAGCACCAAGCCTGCAGTTAAAAGAAGGGATCCACACACACACACACACACACACACACACACACAGTCTGCAATCAGATACCTAAGCCTTTGGGTTAGCAAACTCCTCTCTGAAGATGCAGAGGTCCTTGATGTGTTCCCCGCATCGGCAGGCGGACTCTCAGCCACTGCGCCAAATCAAATCAATAAATCAATAAATTAATGACGATAAACCTAGTTTTTATACATAGATTATATTTTCCAAATGCATATAATTGGAAAAAATTCATGTGATGCTGTCATGCCATCAAAAAAGACCCAAATGTCATTTCCAGGGATGCCAATAGGAGTCTTCTGCTATCATAGCAGCAGTAGTAGCAGCTAAAAGTAGAGGTTTGGAGCAAAGGGATCGGGGTGGCTGGTGGGTTACAGGAATGCTTTAATGTTGGAAGCACAGAGGAAAGAGTAGAATTAAAAACAAAGACACAGCCCCCATGTTTTTTGAGAGGCAGGACCCTTTTGCTTTTATGTTTCTGTCACTTGCTCCAGGACCCTTCAGAAAGCCCTCTAACCACCTAAATAAATATTCACATGGCTGCTCAGCGTCTCATTAATAAACCAAGATTTGGTGGTAAAATATTCCAGAGTAACATATGATTTGCATCTCACCCTTGTTTAACTTTAAATCTCAAGCAATTAATAAATTAGACTCGAGAGGTTTTTAAGAAGTAACATCTTACACGCACCACAAATTGCATTATTTTTATGTGTAAATAATGATGAAAGGAGAGATTGTTCCTTTGATGTGGATAAACTGCGCTGTGGAATACGCAGAGAACATTCTTGAGTTTGGCCGCAGCCAAAACAAATAGACTAGTTCATGAAACAAAGCAGCAGCGTTCTTAGCAACAGCGTTACTTTTTCTTTTCTTCCCCATTGCTCTTTTCCCATCTTATATTCTTGCCATTCCTTGGGGCAGATTCATTCCAAGTTCAAAAGCGATGCTAGCCTGCATTTCCTCATCCAGGCAACCGGGTCCTTCTCAAGTTCTTCGCGGTGAACTTGTCTTCCTAGCAAGCTCAGACCAGATCACAGTTGGACTTGCTGGTTCTCCTGCAGTGAATCATTTTTGTCAGTAGTATTTCATTGTTGCTTAAAAGGCCAACTATTTCAAGTGTTAGCAGTATTTGGAATATTGGTTAGGAATATCGGTATTCCTCAGAGAGATATATTTACTTACTTTTCTATCTTCCAAGCTGGCTTATCTAGTTTCCTTTTATTTTATTTTATTTTTTATTTTCTATTTATTTTTTTGGCTGTGTTGCGTCTTCATTGCTGCGCGTGGGCTTTCTCTAGTTGGGGCGAGTGGGGGCTGCTCTTCGCTGCAGTGCACGGGCTTCTCATTGCGGTGGCCTCTCCTGTTGCGGAGCACGGGCTCTAGGCGGGCAGGCTCAGTAGTTGTGGCTGGCAGGCTCTAGAGCGCAGGCTCAGTAGTTGTGGCCCACGGGCTTAGTTGCTCCGTGGTACGTGGGATCTTCCCGGACCAGGGCTCGAACACTGCATTGGCAGGCGGACTCCCAACCACTGAGCCACCAGGGAAGTCCCTCCTTTTATTTTTAAATCGTGTCTGCAGATCCTTGTTTACAGAGTCTGAGTCTGGCCTGATTTCTTCTTTGGTATATACTCAATAAACAGCACCTTGTTTTAAGTTCACGTCTCCCAGGGGAAAAGGATGCAGAAACAGTTTGGACTCCTGTTAGAATGTGGAGCAAGTTCAGGATGAACCTCACAAGATGGTTCGTGTTCTACATCTGACCAGGCACGTCTTCTTCCTTGAACACAACGTGTAGCTAAGATGAACTATGAGGTAGTTGTGCTGAACTGCAGAGGCCAGAGGTGTACACTTGACCTGCAGTCCCTCCCAGCCTAGAGAGCGGGTCTTCCGCCACGTGAGCAAATTTGCTGCGGCCCTGTCTCAGCCTTGCTGACAAGTCCACCTTCCCTTCTTGGCCTGGTGCTTTTTCGTTAACACTGATCCTGAGCGCTGGTCACTTCAAATTACAGTCTTGTCTATCAGATCCTGAGTCACCTTTTCTCTAGCTGAGTTTTTATTCCGATTTCTTTTCTTCTGATAGCAGTTTTCCACTCAAGCTCACCATCTTCCTGTTCTCCTCCATCCTCCCTTTATTCTTAACAAAGTTTGATGAGCAGAGTATTAAATATAGTGGATTCCTGTGAAACTTGCGTTTTATATCAGCTAAAATCGCAGTCCCACTATACCTCATGGATCAATAGTATCTTAAAGTTGAAAAGACTCTTAGAGAACTGGCTCCCCCACCTCCCATGCTCATCCCATCTCACAGATAAAAATCCTGAGCCCACCTGAGGGGACGTGCACGGTCCTTTTCACGTAGCTGTTGGCAGCTTCAAGCCTCGAACCCAAGGCTCCCACGTCTTTGGTCTTGCCCTTGTGCTCCATGTATTCAAACACACATGAGAATGGAAATAAAGTAAAATGTATTTTACTTTAAAATATATGTGAGCCGTCGAAATGGACGAAGCCTCTTCCTCACGACCTGATGCGGTTCCTGGGACTCAAGCAGAACTTCCCTTTGGCTTTTAGACTGGGGCTCGGCGAAGGCATTGCTTGTCTGGACGGTTGGAGAAACGTTTCCTTCTGTCGTTGGCTTTGTTGCTTGCTGTGACTTTTTACAATTATCACTAGTTGTCCTTGGAATCAACATGTTTAAGGCCAATTTAGAATAGAGGTCGTGATTTGAAAAGCAACTTTCTAAAAGCACGTTACCTAACTTAAAGAGCGTTTCGAAGGAGGGAAACGGTGAATCACGGTCTCTCACAGCCTCATAGACGTGGAGCTTCGGCAGACACCCCACGATTGGTTTGTGCGAAGACCGAAGAATTCGTTTTCCAAGAGGAAACCGATCATTTTGAGAATCCGTGTCGTTCACATGGCTTTATTTGTATGAGTCCAGTGATCAGTGAACGAAGTCAGTACAGCAGCCTTCTTTATTTCTGGAAGGACGCTAACAGTGGACTGAAAATGGCAGGCTCTGGGGTCCCTTGGAGTAATTTTTTCAACCTTTGCCGAACTGTGAAGTGTTACCCGAAACCCCATCTTTTTGTTCCCACTGTTTCATTTTTCTGAGGCTCAAAGCATCCTCTTAGGTGTGCTTGCCTGTGTTGCGTTTCAGAGACGTGCAGGGCTTAATAACGTGGGTTCTGGAGCCAAGACTGCCCGGGTTCAAATCCTGCTCTTACCGTTCAGGAACCGTGGGACCTCAAACACGTTACTCTCCGGGCTCTCTGGGCCCCAGTTGCCTCATTTCACAAAATGGAAGTTACGAAAGATGAGCAGGAATTGCTGTGAGAATTAAATGATTACTGCTCGAACAGCGTTTAGGACAGTGCTTCCATTTACTAAGTCCTGCGTATGTGTAACTGTTCAATCCTGAGTTCAAAGACCCGATCCAGTGAGAGTGGAGGGGTGCTCGGATGCAGCCCCGCTGAATCCCCGCTCTCGAGCCCGGCCCCTCGAGCCGCTGTCTGCGCTCCGCGCCCGCGCGCTTCCTCTCGCTTTACAGGCTGACTTGGGTCCCGGCCCCTCACGGAAACCGCTCCTTGTGTTGCTGGCGGCGCCCTCGTTGCTCAGCCCTCGGACCCCTGCCCTCACTCTGCGGCCCCTGCAGCACCCGACGCTCGGCCCTGTGTGTCCCTCTTGCCCTCGAATCCCGTCCATCCTCGGGAACTCTTCCACCCTCTTCTGGTTCGGCCGGGTGACGCACGCGGCCTCCGCCCCCGCTGCCGCCTGGACGTGGAGCGTCCTGTCCCTACCCCACGACCCCGGTCTCACTGCATTCCAGACCTTTCTGGAAGTGCCCTGGTCCTCCACACACAGCTCGGCGTAGCCTGCAGGAACCTGAAACTCATCGCGTCCAGACAGCGAGGCGTGCCCGGGCCCCTTCCAGGCGCTCCCGGACGCGGTAGCGGCCCCGACCTCCTTCCCGCTCACCTCCTTCCCGCTCGTCGCTCGTCGCCGCAGGCGGCCTGTCGCCCGGCCTCGCGTCCCCTTGGCTCGGCCCTTCCCCTCGCGCGGGGGGCGCCCTCTGTGTCCTGACGCTGAGCGGCGTCGCCCGCAGGCTCGCCCTCCCGCCGCTTCTCCCGCGCACCCAGCGCCGGCTTTCCCCCCCACCCCGGGTCCCGGGCTCCCCCAGGCTTGCGAGGCTCCCGACCCACTGCCTCGGCAAGCTCGTGCCTCCGCCCCGCGGGCACCCCAGCCTCGCTCCTCCGCTACCCCTGCGACCTGACGCCTCTGCCCCGAGGAGTACTGCGCTGGCCACGGCCGCCTCCCAGGACTGCCTTCCGCTCCACCCTTTCGGCCCCCTTGTGGGCTCGGACTCTCTCCCGGCCGTGGGCACACGGGCGTGGTGACGGCCGTCACCTCTGCGCTGGGCGCTCGGCTCCAGCAGGACGAGGGCCACTCACCACAGCCCCGGGCCCAGTCTGGTGCCGAGACCTCGTGGTCGTGCAGCGCTCGTGTGTCGGCCCGCCGGATGGTCACTGGCGGATAAAGGCCTAGTGTCCACTCGAGTGTGGCGTGTATGAATCGGGAAAGACAGAGTGCCTCTCAGAAAGCACTTTCCTTTCTTCAGAAACAACTTTTTAAAGTGTCATCGGGGTATAGGTGACTTACAGCGCTGTGCTGGTTTTAGGTGTACGGCACAGTGATTCAGTTCTACAGGTACAAATTGGTTTTTCAGATTCTTTTCCCGTACAGGTCATTACAGAATACTGAGCAGAGTCCCCTGTGCTGTGCAGCAGGTCCTCGTTGATCATCTATGTCATACACAGTAGTGTGTATATATTAGTCCCAGACTCCTAATTTATCCCTCCCCACCCCTGACGCTTCCCTCCTTTGGGGACCGTAAGTCTGTTTTCAGAATCTGTGAGTCTGTTCCTGTTTTGTAAATAAGTTATATCAATGTTTTAAATTTATGGCAACACTCATGCAGAGAAAGCAAGCGATTTAATTTCCGAAGCATCCCTGAACCCTTATATTCTCCACCACGCGTCTGGGGCACGTCCTCAGACCCACCCTCACACCCCCGCCCAGCCCCTCCTCTTTCCTGTTTTCTGTACACCTCTCTGGGGCAAATCATTCATAGCATCTCTCTGAATTTTTCATGCAGCGACACTTGACAAAATTTTAGGGCTGAAAAAACAATCATACTTACAGTTTTACCCCAAGAGAAGAACATTTTCTGGTCTGTCCTCTTTCAGTCATCAACCCCTAGACCATCTAGAAGTTCTGAAAAGCTGGACTTCCTTTCCCTTCTCCTTAGGAGATTTATCCCACTTTTGTTTCAGCATGTTCAGGCTGGGTTGTTTCATGACATTTGTTAATGTTTTATCAATAAACATAAAGAAATATGTGCCCCCCCAAAAGTTCAGCTAAATCCTCCCAAGAATGAAATCAATAGAATTTAATACAAATACATGTTTAACTGCTAATGAAATAGACATTAAATTTAAGGGGTCCGTGAAAAGAGGCTGTCTTCCTAATGGGATGAGTTGAAGGAGGTGCTTTGCGAAAACTTAATCATTGATTATATTCTAGAGAAAAATAGTAAATATTTGATCGAAATTAAAATGGTAAATGCAACTTCCAGTTAAGAAAGAGCAAAATATCGCCTTAACATTCCAGGACATCCACTTAGTCAAGTATTGAGAGTTGAGATAGATACATTTTACATTAATAGAGAAAAGTTGTCAGAAAAAAATACCTGCAGGCAAAAAAGTTGTATCGTTCCCTTTAGTTTTTAGACTGAGATTGCTTCAGATGCTTCTGAGGTCTGCCTGCCAAGTGCCCATCAGTGGGCAAGACAGAGCAATCAGCTTCTCTCCTTGTATTTCCCGTATTTCCTCCTGGCCAAGAAGCCAGGGGCCCTTGGAAACATTTTCACCTTCAGCCACCCATGCCTCATCGGGCACAAATTCTCTAGCTACTAGTTTTCCAAGAAGTGGTGTGCAGGAAGATTAAAACTTGAAAGCCGAGAGAGTCTGGAAAAAGAGATTTGACCCAAAAAAAAGTTTTCAAAGCAGTGCTTTGTGTTTATCATATGGCATCTATAAAGTACAGCTCCTCCGCTGGGGGATACTGCACGAGAATATGTACTTCCAAATGGCTGCCTTTAGGTTAAGCCCTGGAGCCAGGAGGAAGAGCCAGGATTCAAAGGCCAGAGACGAAAAAGCGCTAATCAAAAGAATGGATAAAAATTATGTACAGTGACCATAGTATGGCATTTCTGAAAATCATCAGATCAGTTTCAAAACCTTATTTTTGTTCTATTCCTAGTGTCTTTTTGGAGTTTTTCTCTGTCTTCTGGGACTAACCTGCCTTCCTATCTGTGAGATCATTACAGTTTAGAGAGAGAGAGTGAGCTGTGTGCTGCCCATCTGGCCACTTGCCTGAGGTACACGACGTCCTTTCAAAGGCTATTTCTGGGGAAGGTTTAAAATTCATAGTAAAGACTTTTTAGTGTGGTGTAGTCGGAAGTCCTACAATAATACGTATTTATTTAGCTGAGCAAATTACATTTCCCAACAGGAGCCCAGTCATAAAGGTTAGCATTTTTCTCGGAATTAAATGAAATGGAACATGTAAATACAAATGTCATTGCAACCGAGAATGTCTTCAGGCTTGAATTATGTGCACCATTGTTTAGGGACTGGCTTCTGTCGGTGTAAATGCCATTTGTAACTGAAAAGTTACGGCAATATTAATCATCTCTAGAATCCAGACCTGGGATTGCAGCATGACTCCCAGGGTGCCATCTGCCGTAACTCTCTTGCCCCATCCGGTTCCCAGCAAGGCCCTCAGAATCACATCATCCCCTGAAATGCCCGTTTGTGGCCTCGTATTCTCGAATTGTTTTTCTCCTCATAGTGTCATGATCCCGACTCTTCACTCCCACCCTTAGCCCCCAAATTTTGAATCGATTACACACACCACCAAGGCTATTGTAGGAAGATGTCTCCCTTGCATCCCAAACGGAAACGTGTTTCCCAACAGAAACATTGTAATAAATGGTGGATACTGGGTCTCACGATGGTGCAATATAATATTTCATACACATACGGGTTCAATAAGCTTTTTCAGGTTCAGCTCTTCCCCCAGATACGAACTTTGACGTGACCCTGAGTACCCTCCTCCCACCCGCCACCTGGCCCACTTTCCCCTCTCGGCCTCTTATACCCGCTGGAGAGCAGGGCTGTGCTGTTCTCTTCTTTCTCCCCGGGCGTTACTTTCTGGTTCTTTGCTTGATTCCCAGCGTCCAGTTCAGTATATGGCAAATAGTGAGCACGCGTTCAATGTATGTTGAAGGGAGAAATGAAGTTGGCATTACATCTACCAGCTCATAAAAGCACGCTCTTAAAAACGATCGACTTCCGCCCACTTGTTTTCCGTGTTAGCCGTGGGAGTGGGGATGGCGCTGGGCCTTGTGACCGAGGTCACATTGCTGGCGATGGGGTGGAGGCTGTTGGTCGTGGAGCCGTGGCTCCACACTCCTCTTAACGTGTCCTCTACGGTCGCACTCACTGGCTCTTCTTTTCTCTTCGGGAGCCCTGAGTATAAATTCTGCACCAATGCTCTACGATTTTTTTTCTCTATTTTTTTCCCTCAGTAAACTCACCGCGGATCGCTCTGCAGAAGAATCACAGCTTTGACCCTAGTTTCCCCGGAGTTGACACCCCAGTGGGGATGAGCTCTCAGAATCCAGAGCTCAGGGTGTTTTCTCCCCACTCGCACCGCGCGTGGCCCCGGTTATACTCGGCTCCTCGGCTGCCTTGTCCCTTCCTTGACTCCTGCGCAGTCTGCTGTTCCGGCGCCGCACATTCACCCTTTGCTTTCTACCCGGTTTACGCCTGTTGCCTCTCTCTCCCGACTCTTCCTGAGTCTCCCTGCTCCGTGCCGTCCAGCTCTTCTTCCGTGTGTCCCTAGAGCAGATAAATCAGCCCCATGTCTAAACAGACCGAATCATGTCCCTCCCCTACTCAGAAGCTTCCAGAGGGGACGATTTTTATTGCCTAAATATACCCACTGTTTCCATGTATATAGATCTTTAATGATGTTGTCTCTTTCACCAGGTCAGAATATGGGATTGCTTAATTTAACAAAACGGAGGCGAAGTTAAGGTTTTCGGAGGAGAGGGAAGAGAGGAGCTCAGAGCATATGCCTAAGGACACAGGTGGCCGATTAGTGTAGGGTTCGGGGAGGGAGACGGCCAGGGCTGCGCACTCACGCTCTGAGCCCAGAGGGGAAGGGAGAAGAGTCAACCGACAGAAGCATATTCCGTTAGGTAGCGTTCATCTTCACACCGGGGGCCAGTAATTGCCAAGTCAGTGGTGAGAATTTGGACGCTGCATAGACCTTCCCCCCAAACACGAATATTGTAAAATACGTGGTTTGTTGGCTCTTGTACACTTTGATTAGCTGGGTTATCACAACCCAGAGAAAATTAGATGTGACGAACAGAGTTACCTAAAGAGGTCACATATCTACACTGTGGGGAGGGAAATGAAAATATATATTTTTATATCTATATATATGTACATACGTATGCATGTGAACGTGTGGGACACAGAGAGACGTGGGCGGGGGCTGGGAGGGGGTGTTAGAGCTGAGTTGGAACTGTCTGGTCCCTGCTCTAATTTTCACTTTTGAAAACTGCAGTTCAAAGGGACATATTGTCTTGGGAAAAATCACATCCTTTCTGGAGAGGAGAAGATAGAAGATGATTTTATGTAACTTAGGTGAAGATTACATTCAAGGTTTGAAGAACTGATATTCAGACTCCTTTACACGTGTGGCTGGGAAGCTCGTGTGCGCACGTGAAGAGTGGCCAGAATTAGAGAGAAGAGGCAGTTTGCGTGTCATGCCCTTCAGCTCCTTGGAGGGGAACCTACGGCAGAAGGAGAGTAAACTGGCTTGGCCTGCAGGAACTCATAGCTCTCAGAGGATTCGAGGGATGGAAATGGACTGTATTCATGGAATATTTGCATTCTGCCGTCACCTGGACCTGTTTTGTTAGGAACCAACGTGCAGCACGACAATTTGGCGTGGCTCTTAAAATAACTTCTAAATTGTTCTTTACACAGTATAGGTTTTCCTTAAATGGCTATATTTAGGTTTTCTTATGTTTTTGTTTCTAAAGTTAATATAATTTGTATCCTTTGCAGATTTGGACTTGAGGTTCCCCAAAATAAAAACAGCAATTTCAGAAGGCTATGTAATAATTTCAATTATATCAGCAGGTTCTAATTGTCTGCATGCCTGGTAACACCCTAGACCACTACTATCTGCTAGAAAAGCCATCCTCTACTCCCACCTTACATTATGCGTTTCCGTAAGCGACCAGAATACTCGGGAGCCATATGTCATCTACCTACCTTACTATAAAGTTCAGAAACCAGAAAAAACACAGGAAAAGTGAGAATGATTGACGTATGGAGGTTGCAGGGGGGTTTGTGTTGTCAGTGTACTAGGCTGCGAATGCTTCGAACGTGTTTCCCATGTGTTTGTTTTTTTTATTTTTTTTTCAAGATTTTTATTTTTACTTTTTTTGGCTGCATTGGGTCTTTGTTGCTATACGCGGGCTTTCTCTGGTTGTGGTGAGCAGGGGCTATTCTTCGTTGCAGCGTGCGGGCTTCTCATTGCGGTGGCTTCTCTTATTGCGGAGCACGGGCTGTAGGTGCAAGGGCTTCAGTAGTTGCGGCACACAAGCTCAGTAGTTGTGGCTCGCGGGCTCTAGAGCTCAGGCTCAGTAGTTGTGGCGCACGGGCTGAGTTGCTCCACGGCATGTGGGATCTTCCTGGACCAGGGCTCGAACCCGTGTCCCCTGCATTGGTAGGCAGATTCTTATCCACTGCACCACCAGGAAAGTCCCTTCCCATGTGTTTTGTGCCTTGAGTCTGCCTTTCCTAGTTTTTATGCCCAGTTTTCACCTCGTTCCTGAGCCAGCATTAGCCGGTTCAGCCTGGCACAGGTGATTTTTGGCATAAACGAAGTTTCATTCCAGTTCCATGGTGCACAGCCCTGAGTCCCATCTAGTCCTTGCTTCTGAGTGTCACCCGTGCACCCGCCTACGCAGAGGACAGCCTCACTCACATCTTCTCATCAAAAGTGGAAGGTAGAGCAGGGCCCACACAGCTCTAGCCCAGCTTACTTTCTAGTACTATTTTGGTCACTATTTACATTTGCTGGGGAGAAAGCAGAAGGCTTTTTTTGTTGCTCAAAACCCTTCTGAAGCCCCATGGCACAGCAGAAATTATATGTTGGTCTGGGCTTTGCTGGTCAGATGGACGAGGGCGGTCACTGCACATGGAGGATGGGGCTGCGTGTAACCCTGCCCGGCTTCGTGTCAGTGCCGCAAGCATTTTAATACGCCGTTTTCCAAAGTCTTCGGAACTATTCCTGCGTGGCGTCTAAGCAATGTTAGACATCGTTTTCTCCAGACTGCTTGCCACCTGACATATAAATACAGAATAGTCTCCTCGGAGACCCAGAAGAAGTGGGTAAAGAGGTGTTTATTTTTTGTCCTATTATTCATCTTCTGTGTGTCTTATCCGTGAGTTATAGGAAAAGTCATCAGAGTTACCCCGTGAGGGCAAGACCCATCCATCCCTCAGCCCAATTGCCCTCCCTTGCAGCATCTCGGCAATTGTTCTGTTGAGGACAGCGGGCTTTTGATACAAATCCGTTGCATGAGCACAGGGTGAAAGTGAGACTTCTATTCCACGTGCCGCTCTCTGCAGAATGGGGGGCGGGGGAGGGAAGGTGACCCCCGCATCCAGCTGGCGGAGAGCAGCACACAAGGGGGCAAGGGGAAGGCAAACGTGGAGGGGTGTTCCCAGAGGAGCGTAACCTGGAAGAACTAGCGTGGGGAGGCCAGGAGCACCCCACATCCACGCCCGTCTCAGCCATCATCAGGGGTGCTGGGGTGCGGGGGCCCCCCAGGACCACCCCGCTGACTCAGGTCCCTGTTCAAAGATAAACAGGAAGTCGAAGTGCCTTGATAACAAATCATGTTCGCTGATGTTCTGGAGTCCCTTGAACGTGTCTTGCCTTGGATGAGATTGAATTAGGAACAAATTGAATGTGTTGAGAATGATCCCAGAGGATGAAGACCACGTGTGCCACTTAAAGTGGCCGTAGGACTGGAGGGACCTGGAAACTCAAGGCCCCTTTCTGAGTTTTCACCGAGGGGTGGAAGAGCTGCGTGCATGAAGCAAGATTAAAAGAACAGTGGGAGACAGAGGGATAGAGGCTTTATGATTACACTCTGAGCGCGCTGCTCTCGGGCGCGTGGGGAGAAGACGGGAGAAAGACGCTGGGCTCAGAGAGGTGTATGTGGGTGCGGGGAGTATGGAAATTTTATTTTCCTCTTTATGCTTTTCTGTTTTTCTTCACCTGGCATGTGTTATTTTACAGTCAGAAGTAAAACATAAAAACAAGTAAAACATCAATTTTTAAAATAGATGTTAGGCGCTGGAACAGAGATTGATCTACCAGCGGGAGACTGAGAGGCCTTAGCTGTTCTGAAGTTGGGCCAACAAGCCATGCTAGCAGTGAATCAATGAGGGAGTAGAATTTTAAAAAATTTATTTAAAAAGTCAGATTTCCTAGGCCACATCTTGCAATGCACTAAAATGAGTTTTACCAATTTTGACGAGAAACCACGCTTATCTTAAGCTGTAGGTAGGTGTTTGGTTTGTGGCAATTCATTTCAAAAAAACCTGTGCTAGCCTTATGGTTTTAGTTACAGGCATAATTCATCAGTAAAAGCAACCCTTTGATGAAGTTAAGGCTGAACAAATATATTTTGGCTTCATTCTACCAAGAAACAGCTTTGGTTTTTGCTTAAAAATATTTTTTGGACGATTTGCATCCCTGCATTAAGTGCTGGGTCTTTTGATTCAAGCTGGTTCTTCTATAGCTCATGAAGTCTCGCACATTATTGTCTTTTACTCAAGTTAGTTTGAAAGGTGTTAAAACGTTATTAAGGGCTTTTCTTTGTATTTATCACGTGCTACTCCTAGTGATTAGAAGGATAACACTTACACTCCTGGAAACAGTTACTGTTAATTCAGTAACTCACAAAAAGTTTTAATCCTTCATGTTCTCTTTTTTACATTTTTTTTTTTATTGAAGTATAGTTGATTTACAATGCTGTGTTAGTTTCAGGTGTATAGCTAAGTGATTCACTTATACATATATACATGTATCTATTCTTCTGCAGATTCTTTTCCCTTATAGGCCATTACAAGATAATGAATATAGTTCCCTGTGCTATACCATAGGTCCTTATTGTTTATCTATTTCAAGTTTAGTAGTGTGTATCTGCTAATCCCAAACTCCTAACTTATCCCTGCCCCCCCCTTTCCCCTTTGGTAACCATAAGTTTGTTTTCTGTGTCTGGATGGGTCTATTTATGTTTTGTAGATAAGTTCATATGTATCATTTTTTTTAGACTCCACATATAAGTGATGTCATATGGTATTTGTCTTTCTCTGTCTGACTTCACTTAGTATGATATTCTCTAGGTCCATCCATGTTGCTGCAAACGGCATTATTTCATTCCTTTCTATGCTGAGTAGTATTCCATTCTTCTTTGTCCATTCATCTATCCATGGGCACATAGATTGCTTCCATATCTTGGCTACTGTAAATAATGTTTCAGTGAACACTGGAGTGCATATCTTTTTGAGTTACTCTTTCGTTTCATTCAGATACATACCCAGAAGTGGAATTACTGAATTGTATGGTAGTTCTAGTTTTAATTTTTTGAGGAATCTTTATACTTTTTTCCAGAAGGGCTGCACCAATTTATATTCCCATCAACAGCACATGGGGGGGTCCCTTTTCGCTACATCCTCGCCAACATTTGTTATTTTTTGTCTTTTTGATAATCGCCATTCTGACAGGTGTGAGGTGACATCTCATTGTGGTTTTGATTTGCATTTCCGTATTGATCAGTGATGTTGAGCATCTTTTCATGTGTGTTGGCCACCTGTATGTCTTCTTTGGAGGAATGGCTGTTCAGGTCTTCTGTCCATTCTTTAATCGGGTTGTTTGAGTTTTTTAATGTCAAATTGTATAAGTTCTTTATATCTTTTGGATATTAACCTCTTATTGGTTATATGATTTGCAAATGTCTTCTCCCATTCATTCTATTGATGGTTGCCTTTTCATTTTATTGATGGTTTCCTTTCTCGTGCCAAAGCTTTTTAGTTTGAGGTAGTCCCATTTGTTTATTTTTGGAGACAGGTCCAAAAAAATATTGCTAAGACCAATACCAAAGAGCTTACTGCCTATGTTTTCTTCTAGGAGGTTTACGGTTTCAGGTCTTACATTTGAGAATGTCTTTAATCTATTTTGAGTTTATTTTTGTGTGTGGTGGGAGGCAGTGGTCTGGTTTCATTCTTGTGCATGTCGCTGTCCAGTTTTCCCAGCACCATTTGTTGAAGAGACTATTTTTCCTGCGTCGTATATTCTTGCCTCCTTATCATAGATTAATTGACCATATATGGGTGGGTTTATTTCCTCTTATTTACCTTGGCAAATGCTGTTTCTTTAGCAGACAGTTTTCCCCCTTCCCCACCTCTGCCTGTCAGAGTTGTTGCTGTTATTCAAGGTTTTTCCCAAATGCCACTTCCTACCGGAAGACTTTCCTAATCACCTTGTGCTTTTCCCCCAGGTCATTTAATTGTATATGGGTTTTTTTTTTAAGTTTTATTATAAAAGTTTGCAAACATACCCAAAAGTAGAGAGTTTAGTAGTGTGAACTCCAATGTATCCATCATGCAGCTTCAACAATTATCAAGATTGGGCCATATTTGTTTTACACTTTCTCCTTCTTTTCTTGGCGAAAATATTTTAAAGCAAATTCCAGACATCCCGTCATTTTATCCTACATATTTCAGAATGCCTCTCGGAAAATGTGGACACTCTGTCACTCAGCCATGGTGCCAGCGTCACACCTAAGAAAATTAACGATTATCTTTTAGTATCATCTAATACCTGCTTCATAATTAGATATCCCCAATTCTCCTCAGAAGTGCCATTTTAAGTTGATTCGTCTGAATCAAGATCCAGACAGGACCCGCACGTTATGTTTGGTCGTTACGTATCCTGTGTCTTTTTCAGTCTAAAGCGCACCCTCCCGGCTTTCTGTTCCATGCTGGTGACTTCCTGCAGAAGCCCGGTCAGCTGGCCTGTAGAAAGTCCCACCTTCTGCACTCATCTGTCGTGGAACTTCTTCCTGTGTCCTTCCCTTTTCCTTTTGTTCTCTCAACTGGACACTTAAGACACTTACAGAACTCGCCTGCTTTTTGTCCTTATCACATACCTTCTAAGATAGTGCGATCGCCTTAAAAGGTGAGACCATGGCTTATTCCACATTTTGCTTCCTACATGATGTCTAACACATTGTATGTATTTTAAAAAATATCATTCAGTTGAATTATCTAGAAAGAGTTTTGCTTCCTCTTGCACAAATGTGAGCTGGAGGTGTAGTCAATGCCAAGGTATTTATATTAGGAATTAAGCTGCCAGAGAAATCTCAATAATGTAAGTCGCTGTTTCCTAATTTGCACTGAAAGAATTAGAGCCTAAAGTCAAGGGGCACATTTTTATATCCGAAGATGCTAAACACTTAAGTGACATCTCTAAGCCCCTTACACTGTCTCCAGATCCATATAAAAGTGACCTCAGAAACCAGCTGTGTTGTGCATTCAGCATGAAACTAGGTCACTAATCATTTTTCTGATCAGAGAATTGAATTTTGCTTAGTAGTTCGGAAATCAAACTGACAGAATGACTGTAAAAACGCCATCATGTGTATGCTTTGTTGCCGATAACTAACTGCAGTCCAAGCCTCGAGAACCAAAAGGAAGTGGAAGACACTTCAGAAGGCTGCACGATAAACGTTTCTGACAGTGTGTCAGCTGAACATTAAGCAGGGTCTTTGCAAACCCTCTCGTTCTAAGTGGTTTAAACGGAAGGTTTTAAACTTCCTCCTTCATAAGTATTGGCCCCACATAGTGCAGTATCCTAAGGGTGAAAAAGAAAAAGAGAAGAAAAAACACTTTACCTGGCATACATATAATTTCCATCCCCTCTCTGAATGGGAGTACCAGAAAGGCTCGCCTAAGAATCTCTACGTTCACGTCTTAGGAATCTTCTCCATCGTGTGTAGGAATGTGCCAGTGTGATATTGGAATGGGCTCCTTCCTAACCTGACAGGACTGTGTACACACAGTTACAGGAAAACCAGCGAGTACATATAATAGCAGTGATACTCTCCTAATGCGGTTTTCCAGATTGGCTCATAATGAGAATACTCTTGGTCCTTACATGGATGAAATGAGGTGTAGAACTGGGTAGCAGGAGAGGAGTGGAGGCGGGGTAGAGTTTCAGAGAGAAAATATGTAAAACAAGGGAATTTTCTTGCCATGTATATTAGTTTCCTAGGGCTGCCATAACAAAGTAACACAAACTGGGGGGCTTCAGACAGAAAGCTGTTGTCTGACAGTTCTGGAGGGAGGCTAGAAGTCTGAGCTCAAGCAGGGCCGGGCTCCCTCTGAAGGCTCCTGCCTTGCCTCTGTTCCCTTCCCGGGTCCTCCGCGATCTTTGGGGCTCCTTAGCTTGTAGGTGGCTCACTCTCCAGTCCCTACGTCCATTGTCACGTGGCCCAGCTCTTCCTGGGTGTTTCTCCCCTTCTCATAAGAACACCTGTCAGATTGCATGCAGGGCCCACCTGCTCCAGTATGACTTCATCTTAACTAATTACATCTGCAGCAGCCTGTGTCCAAACAAGGTCACATTTTGAGGTTCTGTGGGTTAGGACTTAAACATATCTTTTGGCAGGGATGTAATTCAACCCATAATTTCTTTTTTGACGTCATACTGTAAGAGGCAAACCATTGGCATCATTGTTACAGTTGAATGTGTGACTTAGGAACTTTTTCTTCCTGTTTTCCTACATTTTAATGGATCGCGTTAAAGTCTAAACATAGTACAACCGAACCGAGTCATTCCAGGTCACTGGAGGCTTCTGAAGGGAGGTAGCAGGGCGTACAGGGAGAAGAAGAGTGTTGCAGGCGAGGCGGGGAGAAGCGCCAAGGCCCCGGGCGGTGCGGGGCTGGGCCCCCCGGTGGGTGGCGGGCGCGGTCACCGCGCGTGGGGTGACGCCCCGCGGACTGTGCGCGTTAAACCGGGGCGCGGGGAGGCGGCTGCGCCGCCGACCAGAGGGCAGCCGGGCAAGCTGCTGGGGTGCCCTGAGCTGCGTCTTGAGCTCGGTGGGTTTGGCGTGACGCTGCTGACAGCCGGTGAGAAGCGCGCGGGTGAGAAGCAGGTGGAGGGAGGACTCGTGAGGTGATGGGAGCGCGGCTGAGCTTGGGGATCGGCGGCAGGAAGGCCCCAGTGGACCCGCCGTTACTGGGCAGGTGTCCGCGCACGGTCGCTCCGCCCCCGAGCTGTGTCTTCCTCGGCCCCGTGTTCTCATGTTCAAGGCCCTGCCGTCATGTTGCTTCTGAACGTGTGTCGCCGAGGAACTTATTTTTCTCTCTTCTTGTCCATATGTTTTTTTTCTACCGTGTTCCCCGCCTTGGTGGGTGGCGGCTGCTCGCCACCGATGCTGGGGTCCTGCTTTAACCCTCCTCTCTCGTACCCGCGCCGGCGCGCTCTTACCAAGCCCCGAGGTTCTGGCTCTGGCTCTTCTCCCATCCCCGCGTGCCCCCCGCCCCCCGCCCCAGGCCCAGCCCTTCTCCCCAGCTCGTATCCAAGCCAGCCCCACACCCCTCGTGGTATCGAGGTGGCCTCGTGATGGTCCCCCGGCTCTGACAGGGGCAACTCCTAAGGCAGATGGTCCTGCACAAGACAGTCTGGAAAATTGTGCTTTTTAAATTTCTTTTGATTTTTTTAGGGTTTCCGCAACATCTCTCACTGACCTGAAACTTGCCGTTCTGCCTCATTCTGTATTCCTAACCCTCGGCAAAATCCCTGTGCCCAGCCTTGGCACAGACAGTCGTGAGGCTTCGAGCACAGTTTTCTCCCACGCTGACACGCAGCGCGGAGGCACGCTCTCTCCCCGGCTGGTCCCGTGGACGCGCACGTGTGTCTGGCCGAGGCTCTGAAAGCACTTCCGCTTGCCACGCTGTCACCTGGATGTTCTTCCTGATCCGTCCAGCTGGTCACCCTGGGCCCTTTGGTGGTTCCCTTTACTGCAGGACAGAATGCATAGTCCCCGAGGCCCCCGAGGCCCGTCTCGGGAGCCCAGGCTGCCTCTGCCAGTTGGTTCCAGGCCCACCGTCCGCATGCCAGGCCCCGTGTGCCACCAGCAGCCTGCCCCCGTGTGGCCACGCCTTGCTCTCTGCAGTGAATCTGTGCGGACGCCTTCCCTGCGCCTCCCGCGGCCACAGCTCACCGCCCCGCTCGCCTTCCTCCCCACGTCCCGCCTTCCTCCATGCTTGCCAAGACCTCTTTGGTGCTGTTTACATGATGTAACTATTCCTTTATAAATCTGCCGTATACACAGGAGCCAGTGCTTTCGCAGGGTAACGTTTGACACGGGGCCTGGTATACGTTCAGATCATAGACATACTTTTATTAATGTATGAAATGGATTGTCTAAAGAAGACTGTTTAGAGAGGAAAATGGAGCGACGAGAACCTGGTTCGGGAAAGATCCACAATTTAAAGGGCAGAACAGGAGGATGAGCAAAGCGCTGGAGGAGGAGGAGGGTCGCCAGGGCCTCGTGGCCTCGGAGCAGCCCTGGAAGGGGGGGCTCTCGCAGCGCTCAGGGCAGCAGAAAGGTCGAGGCAGGCAGAGATGCGAGAAAGGCCATCGCGTTGGCAAGGAAAGCTTCACTGCGGACCCTGCAGAGAGCAAGTTTAATAAGGTGTGGAGACCAAAGTCAGGCTCCAGGTGAGGAAAATGGTAGCTGATGGGCGAGAATCTGGGTCACGGAGTAAAATGCTTGAGAAATGTGGCCGTCATGGGAAAAAGGAGCATCAGGACTGAAGGGGCCTGAAGAGTGTCTCCCCAGAGCCGACGTCGTTCCCCCGAACAACGTGCGCAAGGGGACCAGTTTCCAGCGGGCAGCGGGGAGAGACGAGACGCCGAGAGAGGCTGGGCAGAAAGGGAGGGGTCAGCAGTGTGGCCGGGCCTTGCAGGGCACGTGGTCCTGTCCAGAACGGCCACTGGGTCCACGATTCACTAAACAATACAAACATTTAACCTAGTTAAAATTTTATTGACGTTATTTTTATTGTCATTCGTGGTGGATTTTGGATTTTCCATTTATTGTTGTTCTTCCTCACCATGAATCAGCAGGGTTACTCTTAAGCGGATGAGCAATCACTCTCAAGTACGTATGGACCCGACTGTTGGCGTCGTATGTGTTAGATGATATCTGTGTACAGTTTCGGTTGTATGAATTTGATCTTGTCAGTGTTGTTGTGAAGCTGGAGCTGTACTTGAGTGTGACCACCAGACACCTGGGTGACAACGTGTCGCGACTTTGCCAGTTGTCTGTTAGCGCTTCAGTAAATCTCCACATGGAAGGGTGATGCGCTACCACCAGCTTCTGAGATGTGCCGTGCCAGCTTCTGCTGGGCTGTCTGTCCTGTGATCACCGTTCAGTACTGATGTGCGAACATTCCAGGTTTCTGCTGCACTCTTGGGGCGTCTGGTCTTCTGCCCTGCCAGTCCTTCCACGGACATACACCCTCAACACGACCTATTTGGTCATCTGATTTTTCTTCCGCCTTCTCCACAGCGTACTCCAAAGTGTCATTTTCATCTTCCAAAGGCACAAGTGGAAGTTTAAACAGCACGCATGCACGCTGTACACAGGTGTACAGGTGTTACTTTCCGTTGTCATACACCCCCACGTTAGACCCAAAGAAGGTAACTTTCGCCACAGTGATTGTGAAAAGTGAAACAGGCATCCTCTTACAGCTGCGTTAGGTTGAGTAGTTGAATTGCAGTCATGGTTGCAATCTTGAGACCCGTCTGCACAGTGAAGGGTTAACGCTGAGCCTTCTTCCCTGTGCAAATGCAAGTGTGTTCTCACGTATGTATGCGTAAGTGTACTTTCTCCTGTTCACGGTTAAAGGGTCCATCAGAGGCACAGTGTAGCGTCACACAGCAGCTCACAGTCCATACGTGCGTGACCTGTGTCGGTGCCGCTTGAAGGTGTTGTCACTGAATAGTGTGCCTGGCACCTCACTAGCGAACAGTGTCACAAGCCGTGCAAATCACAATTCTTTCATTGTCTTGAGCACCTGAATCGTCCCCAGGAAATGGTCTTCTGCATCTGGTCCCTTTATACTCATCTGGAATTTCAATTCCATGCAATGACATTGGGTTGACTTGCCTCTTCCGTGAGTTCTTTCTGGCAGCATCGTCAGGACTCCTTCATCACGAATATCACGAGAGAGTTCTTCCATGGCTTTGCGTTTGCTTCCTCTCTGCGTGTCATTTTAACCTGTCGGGTTTCCTTATCTCCCCTTCAGCGTCCACCTTGTGCGGATGCTTTCTGGTCCCGTCTGAATGATCGTCATTTATCCAGATCCCAACTAGTCGTCCGTCAGGCACTGCAGAGCCCCACCTCTTCGTGGTGTCAGTGCCTTTTACTCCTCTTCCTGTTATAAAAGTGGGAACGGTAACAGAAACCAGCATCATGTAGTGCTGGCTTTTCTTTCTGTGAGTATACTATTGCTGCCATATTCCCCTGAGAACTTTCAGATAAAGGTGTTCCATTGCCAAGCAGCAGAAGAAGGGCTACTTCTGTTCTTTTGTAGCCATCTGACCAGTGATGACTGCTTTACTGGTAGGGGAACCTTACTAATGTCTGAGGGATTCCACACCCCATTTGGCTGGGCTGGGTCAGCAGGTAGCTGGGCAGCGGCTGAGGGCACGGCGGCCCACGCTGACTAGCAGGTACGTATGGGGGTCACACCCACTGAAACCCCTCCAGAGAGCAGCAGGTGCTTCTTGTGGCCCCCCAGGATGGTCCATCTACAGGACGCTGATTCAAGAGAACATCTCCCGTTAACCCCTGGCAATGGGGCAGCGGGGGGAGGGTTAATCAGATGCCTGGTGTCCCCTCACGGTGGCTGTCACACGCGACTGCCGTGTATCAGGAGAGCACGCCTGTCCTCGCTCCTCCAGAGCCAGTGCTCTGTCACTGCCCGTGTTACCTGGAGGCTGGGCCAGGCTCCTCCCTTCCAACTCCACCCTCCACCAGATGCCCGGTGACGTGTCAACACACCATGCGCCGCGAGATCCCAGCCCCGACTTGCCATCCTCTGCGCGTTTCTCTAGCTTTAGGTCTCCTCTTGGTGCACATACTTAATACGAACCCCGCGATTCTGTAAGAGCTGGACCCCAGCCCGTCTGCCTACCCCTGTGCCCGGCCACCGAGGCAGGGGGGGTTATCGTTGGCAGCTGCAGCCACAGCACAATGATTGGACCAATAAAACATGATAGTATCTTTAATACATTTATTCTATTAACCAAAGTATAAAGAAATGTAATGGGCTGTTTGAATCCAGTGGACGTTTTGATAGGCGCAAACACCAAGGACCTTTGGGCCTGGACCAACGTCTCAATGGCCGTTTTGGACAGGACTAAATGTCCGCTAGTTGTGACCAACCCCTTAGAACTTGAAAAGAGAAATGAGGGCACTGATGCATGCACTCCCTTGAGGAAACAAGAAGGGACACCCCTTTGGACAGTTGAGGGAGCAGACTGGGTAAAGCTCAGACATTTTTAGCTAGGGACACAGTAAGGAAAGGTAGTTATGTAATTTGAGGGGGGGGGAATGAAATCTGGAGAAGTTTTAGCAGGAACACCCCAACTGTTTCCAATGAAAAGCAGCTTGTTCTTTATATAAGTGGTTCATGTCACCAGTAACTACTATTACCATAGTCCCAACACTTTACTAAGCATTTCAGAGATCACTTTAAAAATATGGGCAGGAGTGTTACCCTTGTGAAGCTCATAGTCTAAGATGCAGGGGGGAAGTCAGATGAATTCACAATTCATAAATATGTTATCATATAGGGGACATACTGACTTAGTGAGAAATACAACTTCAGGTTCAACGGGGTAGAAATTCACGTCTGTTGGCAGGGGTTGGAATGATGCTGCAGGCGCAGGGGACTGCACGTGTGAACGATTAGACATGTAAGTAAGTAAAAATTTAAACCAGTGACTTACGGGCGCTCCGCATTCCCTGGGCTCACGCAGAGGAGGGGCGGCCTCTGTTCTGCGGAGACTGACTGCAGTGCAAATGCTTATCGCACAGGCTGAATGAGGAAATTCCTCTGAGATCCTGGAACATCGTAGCCGGGCTTCTTGAACTTGATCCTAGATTCCTACCACCCGAGATAAGAATGTGTTCGCAAGTGAAGCTGTCTGGAGGGACGCAGTAGGGCAAATGTGCTTTGAATTTCCTGAGTACAGATGCCCTGACCACTCCCAGAGGAGACGTGGGTGATGTCAGGACGGTCTCTGTGTGACTGGGGAACACTAACGAGGTGTGTTAGGACCTTCCAGCTTCCTTAGATCATCCAAGTTTTGGAATAACGTGATTTCTTTTCCTGGAACCTCTGTGAAGACTGGGAAACACTAACTTTTTAAAAAGTGCAGTTTTAAGGCTTTTCAAGGAAGGTTTTTAGGAAATTTTAAAGGCCTGAAAGTAGGTGAGAGGGAGAAGAAAAGAGAGGGAAAGCGAAAACTTTCGTATTCTTTGGTGAAAGTGCTACTCTTGTTTTTTATATTGGCTGCAATACTTTTGCCTTTTCTGTTGAATCAGTAGCCTAATAAATACTATAAAATCGCTCATATCAAAGTGCAATTTCTCGTTCCTGCGGTTTGTTGCAACAACTAAAAAGTTTTCACCGGAAAGGAATTTTGCCTCATGTGAAGAGTATCATAGGCATTAAAACCCCTTTTCTTCATACCAGTACCACGAGAGGCTGACTTACGAGGGTTAAAAAAAGAAAAGAAAAGGTACTTGCATGGAGCGTGAAAAAATTGAAAGCCTGAATGGAAGCCTTAGAGGAAAAAAATTATGCTATTGTGTTTTGAATATGGTAGTGGCCTCGGCAGTAACTGGTTCTAGTTGAGTAACTTCACCTCTAGAGCACAAACCTGTGCTCGGTGCTACAGAATCACTAATAAAACGATTTTACGGTTTGTTATGCGTTCTGGGTAGGTCTGAAGAAACCACTTTAAAAGAAATCTTGACCGGCATTTCAGCTGAAGAAGACTTGTTGCTTTTGTTAGTAGGTTTAGCCTACTTAAAAATAAAATAAAATGAGAAAAGGAGTCACTGGGGCCCGTGTAAACAGCCAGCAAGGCCCCCCAGTCAAAACGCCACGCTCTGCTCTTGTGTCACCTCCCCTAACCCCAGATTTGCGTCTCCTCATCCGGGGCACAGGGCTTGGGCTTTTTGCTGGATCCCAATTGCTTAAGATGTGATTTTTTTTAAAAAAGTAATGAGATTTTATTGTTTTATTTAATTTTCCCTTACCTTCCGGTTAGCAGTAGTAGAAAGAAAAGCATTTGCTGTTTCTGTGTCAATTTACCTGTCAAAGGAAGCCTACTGATCAGAAATATTGTCAGCACCATGTGTAATCTTGGGCATTGTTAAAAAGGCAGTTAAGGTTTAAATGAGAGTTCTGCTTCCTTCCCTTTCATAATTTGTGTCTCTTCTCTGTAGTCACAGGTCGGGTGTCATTTCGGTTTGATGGATAAACCAATCAGTGGAAGATAGTTTATAAGCAGGATTTTATTATCTGAACAGATATTTTATGACACAAACTTTTAAATCATATGACATGTTTTAAATGGAAAACAGACCATCACCATTTTTTTAAGAAATTTTAGAGTTTTACCATAAGTAAATTGTATCTCAATAAAAATATAAGTAAGCCTTCCCTTTCCTGTTATCTTCTCCTTAGGTCAAAATATGAACACCCCACTCCCTGCTTCCAAAGTATACATGGGGAAATCCTTACACATCCCGCCTATTCACTGAAGGACGAATGAATCATCTGTTTTTTCTGAAGTAAAACAGTAAATTCAAACCTCATGAAAGGAAGGATATGGTGACTTCATGTTTTTTAACTAGAAAAAGCTTTAAAAATTCTTTTTTTCTTTATTATGGAAACTTTCAAACATACGCAAAAGTAGGGAGAATAATATGCATAATCCCCATCTACCCACCACCCGGCTTCACCAGTTTTTAACAGTTTGCGGGACTGGCTCCTTCTTGGCAGTGTCTTTCGTACACTCTGCTTTCCTTCCTTGCTCATCTCCTTGGCTACGCGGAGGTGCCGCTGGTGAGGCCCCTCCTGTGTCTCACCCAGCAGAGGTTCGTCCCTTCCTTGATTCCTGACCACAGACTTAACGCAAAATCAACGGCTTTGAGAACCCCAGTTTTATACTTAAATAGGGCAAAACTTCATCCGCAATCTTTTTTGCTTACATCTGATTTAATCCAGTCCCTTCAAATAAAAGAACGCTGCACGATTCAAGGTCCCACTTCCGGGAGAACACGTTCCATGGGCCAGCACTCAGGGAAGGAGCCGTTTACGCTTCAGCCCTCATACAGATGGCTGGCCCAGAAGATGTACCGCCGACCTCGTGGTGACTTGTGACCAAGCCAGACACAAGCGTGAGCCACGACCTGGCAACACAGAATGAGGCAGGGTGCACGGAAGACACACCGAATCTCAAGTCAGTGAGAACCGGCCTGAAAACTCCTAAAAAGTGGAGGGCACAGTTCTGTAGAATGTGCGATTCAGGAGAAAGGTGACTTCTATGCTACTGATTCTGTTTCGATCTGCAAGTGGATTTTTCCACATTTCTCACAACTGAGGTTTTTGGTAAAGATGGGAAAGTGGGGAGTTTGAGATCATGCCGTCTGGTGAGACCCTGCAGTGCAGGTGTCGCGGGTTATGAGACAAGTCTGCGTGCTCGGCCGGCCAGATGGACGCCCACCCCCCCAGTCCCACCCTCAGATGAGGGGAGGACCTGGCTGAGAGTTTGGCCAAAGACAAGGTCAGAAATCTCTAGAAAAACTTGTGCTAAATCCTAAGTCTGAAAGCCTCTGTCATGCCTTGTACACTAGGGAGGCTCTGACTGTATCTTGTGTATCATTACAGCCCAGTCTTTCTCCTTTCCAATGAAGTTTTCCTTTATTAAATAACTTTTTAACCACTTATAATTCAAACGAACTTGCATTTCATGTGTCCATTATTAAAAGGCATGTATCTGCCATCATTTCATGTTTGTTTAAGGCCTATGAGAGATACTTCGGTGTTTTGTTTTGTTTTGTTTTGGCTGCCTTGGGTCTTCGTTGCTGCGCGCGGGCTTTCTCCAGTTGTGGTGAGCGGGTGCTACTCTTCGTTGCGGTGCGCGGGCTTCCCATGGCGGTGGCTTCTCTTGGGAAGCACGGGCTCTAGGCACGTGGGCTCAGTAGTTGTGACTCGCGGGCTCTAGAGCGCAGGCTCAGTAGTTGTGGCGCATGGGCTAAGTCGTTCCGCGGCATGTGGGATCTTCCAGGACCAGGGCTCGAACCCCCGTCCCCTGCATTGGCAGGCGGATTCTTAACCACCGCGCCACCAGCCCCGATACTTTGGTTTTTAGAAGTCCTTAATGCGTGGCTTTACGAGTTGAGCAGCTGGCCTCGAACCATGTTTATAAGTTTTATGGAAATAGCGTTGACTATAATACTCTTTCTCCAACGAACAGCAGAGCTCTGGGACCATCACAGGTGCCGCTCGGGGCACATTAGCTACCCTGGCTTCTCCTCGCCCTGGAGAGTCCATGAAACTGCCAAATCTTTTACACTTTAATGTGCTCTCACTACTTTCATATTTTAAATAAACAAATCAAATTATCCTATAACCGGCTCCCTTTTAAAGAGTGTGGCCTGCCCTCGTTGTTCTTGTAGAGCTGCTTATGTCATGTACGTTTTTCTTCTGGAAAATGTCATTCTTTGTTCACAGTCCCCACGAAGTTCTCTGAGAGCCAGCTGAGGGCGGTCAGGCCCAGCAAGCCCACTTGCATGGCATTTAAAGGCAGGTTTAACTGGGAGAAAAGAACCATCTTTCCGCAGTGATGCAAGTTCACACAGCAGAGCTGAGGCGGGGCCTACTTGTGCAGAATAAACAGCATAGCCGTTCAAGTTGGATTTTGTTTTAGATTTTTGACCCAGTGTTGGACATTCCATTCTTTAATGATCTTGGGCTTTTCTCAGGAATAAAGTAAAAGTTCTGTTTTGTGGGTGTGTCAAATGTCAAATTGGAAGGTTTTTGAATAAAGAAGCCACAACTTAAAAGAAAGGTCCTTCTTGTGCTCACTCAGTAGTTGTGGTTGTGTTCATACAGGCCTCTGGCAAACTGAGGATGAACATCTCATGACCTAATAACTTTTTAGAATATGAGACCAGGAACAGCTGTCCTTTTCCTTTAGTCTGATACATTTTCACTTTTTGGAAAGTGGGATATTACTCGGTTACTTTCCATTTTTTAAACTGATTTTTTTTTTGAGTTTTTTTGCTTGTTTTTTTTTTTTGCGGTACGCGGGCCTCTCACTGTCGTGGCCTCTCCCGTTGCGGAGCACAGGCTCCGGACGCGCAGGCTCAGCGGCCATGGCTCACGGGCCCAGCCGCTCCGCGGCATGTGGGATCTTCCCAGACCGGGGCACGAACCCGCGTCCCCTGCATCGGCAGGCGGACTCTCAACCACTGCGCCACCAGGGAAGCCCTATACTCTTATAAATAGAGGTTCTTAGCCTGGGGTCCATCCAGGGACAGGCTTCAGGCAACTGGACTCCCTGAAATCACAGGCAAAATAATAAGCACTGTTTTCCACGTGGGGAGTGACCACACGGCATTTGCCAGACGCTCCAGTGGAGCTAGAACTCCAGAAAAAGGTAAGAACCACGGTCTCTGTCTGCATGGAGAAAAGGCTGGAATTGCATTGAAAGAATTTTTAGTGGATACAAACCGAGACATCGTGTCTGAACTGCAGACTCTTCCCCCAGCTGCTGCCCAGCATCCCGGCTTGGATGTGGAACAGGCATCCCGCACTCGACGTACCGCAGGCTGAGCTCCGACCTTCTCCCCCACACCGGTCCCTCCCGTCCCGAACCTCCCCAACTGCGGTCTTCCACCTGCTCAAGCCAAAATCCCGGAGTCTCTTCTCTGTTTTTACTTTTCATGCTCTGCGTCCTTTCCGTGGAGCTGCGATCTCTGTCGTCAGATAGACTGGGAAGCTGCCGCTGCCTCGCCCCCGGCTGGTCCAGTTCTCCACCACCCCTTCCCGGTGTGTTTTCACGGCCTCGACCCTGTCTCTCTGCCTCTGCCCGTGTCCCTCTTCCATCTGTTTTTCACGGCAACCAAAGCAACCCTGCCCACAGCCCTCCAGGAGCCCCCGTCTACCTCGAATAAAGCCTGAAGTCCTCAAGTGCCCTCTGAGGTTCACGGGACCTGACGTGACTCGACCCCCGGTATGTGCAGGGGTCCCTGCCTGGAAGGTTCTTCCTGCACGTGTCTCTGTGACCTGCTCGCTCTTCTCCTTCAGGTTTGGCTCGGTTAGGTTGTCTTGGGCCAGCTGTTTAAGACTGCAGCACCCTCCTCACCGCGTTCCAGGATAGCCTCCTTCCCCGCAGTGTTTTCCCTCTGCACTTACCACTGACATATATTATGCTCACCGTTTGCTTATTGTCTGCCCCAGTACAGCAGAAGCTCCGTGAGAGCAGGGAATGTGTTTCGTCTGTTTTCTTTCACCGCTTTATTTGGAATACGTGTCACAGTCCTTCGCCTAGAGCAGAAACTCAGGAGTCTTAATTGAATGAATTTTATTTTGAGAAGTCGTTTAGCATCTTTGCAGTCACTCTTTGAGAGTGTGTTCTGTTCACCGTCATTTCCCACGTGCTATATCTATAATTAACATCAGATTGTTTGAATGGATCCTGTTTCTTTTCTAGTTCACCTCTTTACTTAAAGTAGTAATGGATACAATGATATTTACTGATCTTTCCATTCCCGGCTTCCCCCAGCCTGAACCTGAATTTGATTTCCAACAGCTACTTGGCAACTGAAAGTGTTCATCTCTGTCTATTTCTTTCAGTTTCCTCAAATTCCATGCCATCCTCGACGGCTTAATAAAAAATGCCTTTAAGGTTACCATAACATACTCCAATGACCAGAGCATAATTCTGAACAATGTCATGTCGGTCCAGTGTTACGATTCCTAGCTACCAGGACACTTTTCAGAGTGTGGGTGTGCCTCGCAGGTGTCCTGATAGGGTTACTTTAATTAGCAATAGTTCTACACTTTATTGCGTGCTTGTGTGTCTATGCTGGGAACAGGAGATGTTTTTATAAGATGCATTGACACCTGCTAATGTGTCTGGTGTGTGAGTCTGGAGTTTTTGATACTAGTTGTTCCTAAAGTAGAAAACATCTGGGCCTGAAACGAAAAGGCCGGTTTTGGAGCCGCAGTAATAGACCAGAGCTGAGGCCTTTTTGATACCAGTTCAGGTGGTAAAGCTTTTTCCAAGGCTGCTAATTTTTAATGTTTTTGTATTTATCTCATACCGTTTCAGGCTTTACAAGACGAGCTAGAAAAGCGCTCGAATCAAGCACGATGTTTGGAGAAAAAACTGCAGCACAAGGAACTGGAATCACAGGAGCAGGTACTGCCCGCTCGGCTGGTTTGCTCGTTCACTTTCTCCAGGTCCAGGAGCTCACGTGTGTCCTGTTTCCACCGGGTGCTTTGGCCGCGAGTAACAGAATCCTCGGCCCCTTGCTGCGCGTAAACAACAAAGGGATCTGTTGCCTCGCAACCTGTTAACCTCTGTCGCAGAAAGCCTGTAGGTAGGGTGGGCTCTGGGCGGGGAGCCCTGGGTCGCTGGCTCCGCCTCTCTCTCGCTCGCGCGGCTCTACGTCCTGTGTAGGGTCCATCCCAAAGCCAGCTCCGCGGTGCTCACAGCAGCTCCAGGCATCCTGCGCAGATCTAGCAGTATCCAGGGGCAAAAAGGGACTTACGTTTCCGGGGTGCCCTTCCGCAAAGTCAGGAGACCTTTCCCAGAAGCACCCCCGTACGCAACTCCCTTCTCCTCTCATTGGCCAGAGCAGGTCACACGCTCAGAGCAGGTCACACGTCCAATCCCTGGCGGGAGGCTGCAGGGTACCAAACTAGGCTGGACCACTTAGGGTCTGCCTGCCGGCGTTGGAGTCATAAAAGGAAGGACAGCCTGGACAAGGGAGTGGGGAAATGTGTTGGGGACGCAGCCAACGGTGTCTGCTGCGTCCTCATATCAGAACACAGGGACGTAGATCATGTTTTCTTTTGAATTTTAATTTTCTCCTCCTTCTTTCCAGTGTGTTGATGAAACAAATCTCGTATAACCAGAATAGTCTGGCTTTGACAATAGCCAGTGACCACAGGATCATTTTCATCCAATTCTTTTACATTTAAAGTAAATTTAACTAAATGTAAACTGAAAAGTCAACCGTGTATTAATAAACTTCATGAGTCTTAATGAAACCTTTTGTAAACGCACTGTCCTCAGCTACTGCGTACAGCATTACTAAAATTCTTCTAAGTGCCGCAAATCTTTATGGACAGAACCCGCTGTAGGTGTTGGCAGACGCTTAGACTTTGGTTGTCTCGTAGTCAATTCAGTGCAGGGATATTGGGTTAGGTCATTTCGGCCTTGTCAGAAGAGTAAGCCCTGAAGTAAGGCGAATAGAGGAACTTTTGTCATCTCTGGAGTTGTTTACAAACAAGACCCCAAGGTAGGGATTGCACAGAATGGCAGGTGTGAGCGTCTAATAGATGCCACGTAATAACACTTACTGAATGGACTTGACCTCCTGTAATTCCTTCCTGCTGTCTAATGTATGCCCTGCATCATATGCATGTCATCTTTGTGTCATGTATGTATATATCATGTCTATATACGATATGTCTTGTATAGGGTCTGTGTCAGACAGTCCATGATAGGGTCACAAAATAGGAAATTCTAGGATGAAAAACTAATAGTAACTATATTTATTGAAGGCCCACAAGATGAGAGACACTGTACAAGAAACGTTACACATGTTAGTTCATTTATCCTGATAATAACCGTGTAAGCCCAGTATGACCCCCCCATTTCCCAATTGGCACGCTAAAACCCAGAGAGGTTAAGTGACACGTCCAAGGTCACACAGCTGGTAACCAGTACAGGTGGATTCACATCCTGGTTTAGCTGAATTCCAAATCTTTGCCCCTTTCATGACAGTTTTGGGTTTTTTTTCTTTTTTTTTTTTTTTTTTTTTTGCGGTGTGCAGGCCTCTCACTTCTGTGGCCTCTCCCGTTGCGGAGCACAGGCTCCGGATGTGCAGGCTCAGCGACCGTGGCTCACGGGCCCAGCCGCTCCGCGGCATGTGGGATCTTCCCGGACGGGGGGCACGAACCTGTGTCCCCTTCATCGGCAGGCGGACTCTCAACCACTGTGCCACCAGGGAAGCCCCTTGACAGTTTTTAAGTTACAGCATTTCTAGTTTAGAAAGCTGCCTAGCAGCGATAGGGAAAGTGAGTTTATTAAGGATGGCAGGGAAAAAAATACCGCCCCAGACACCCGGTACGGCGGGCAACGCCATTAACTCTCTGTGGGCAGAGAGCAGCAAAGAGCAAAGCAGACGGAAGCAGAGCCCATTTGGCCACAGGTGAAAATATGTCCTTGGGTGGCTGTGTGGCCTTCAGGTGGGACTGGCACAGGCTCAGTTGTCACTGAGGTCACCTGAGCCTCCCTGCAACCCCCCAGCTGGCTGGGATGCCTGGAACTAAAAGAAGACAAGCTTCTTAAAAGCAGGAAACAGGTCTCCCTGGAGGACTGGGCCCTCCCCAGCTTGTGATAGAATATGACTTCAGGTAAAGCTTGTCGACATCACTCTAATTCACGGCAGCACTTCACACGGAAAATTCCGTAACATATTGAGAGCAGGGAAATTAAGAAATCCCAGATGGACAATAGGGAGGATTCGGGAACCACTTCAGTCTTATTTCATTGGCTTCTGCTTGATCATCAAAGTTGCTTTCATCTTTGTAGTGACAATAGCTTTCTAGACTGTTTCTTACGCTAATTCCTGATATCTTCTATTAGCCTCCAGTTCACCAAAGAAATGTCAGGAAATACCCATGGGTAAAGCTGAATATTTCATAATCTTTGCAACCATGAAATGTTGGGTTCTTTCCACGAGATCCTAGGGTGTAGCTAAGCAGAAATGCCAATTGTTTCAGGAAAGCTGAAGAACAAATCATGGGCACTTCATAAATACTATTCATCTATATTTAATTTGCTTTAACTTTTATCTAAATCTGACCTTTCCATTCGTGACACTAATAGAGGTAGTCAAAAATAATTAGAAGTACAGAAGTATCGTCATGTACAGTTTTTAGGGTCTGATTATATATATGCTTACTGAGGGATTTTAAAATGTTGAAATTGTTCTTTTCTTCTTTGCATCTGTCAAAGCAATTGCAAAATAACAGTAGCTAGCCTGACATCAGCCAATCAAACAACCAAAATGTGTGCAGAACAGCTTCTTGGAACTTTTCTTCTCTTTCATTTCAACCAAATATTATTATCCTGATACTAGTTGCATAAAGAATCAAAATTGAAACTGGCAGGATTACAAAGGACAATTTCCTGGGCTTCTTTTTTTAACTCGCTTGCTTAAAAAAAAAAAAAGTTGAAACTGTCTCTGTTTTTCATTTAAGAAAAATTCCTGTGTTTTGATTTTATAAAAACAAAAAAATGAATGAGGCATTCTAAAAGTTGTGTTTTTAATTAAACGCAAAAAGCTGCTTCTCATCAGGTCTTGATGGGTGGTACCCTAGCTGCCCACCACTTGCCCCAGTGGCATCAACCCTCTCCTCTAACTCCACACCCTCGGCAGGTCTGTCACCAGGGCGCCCAGGGAAGGCTGGTTTATCCGTGGTTACAAAGGGTTAATTTGCCCCTCGTGAAGCGTCAAGACAACACCAATAAAATTAGAAAAGACCAACTTCCTTCTCAGTCAGCCTTATAGAAACATATCTTTCCTGTAATCCATAAATAGGAAAGTAATTAAAAGCGATCATTCTTTTTCTCCATACCAGGAGTTAATAATTTCTAATTCCCGATAAGATCCGAGCAAGAATCCCATAGTTGCAGCAAAGGAGGGGAGATCAGAGTTCTGATCAGACTTCCTCGTCATGTAAGGAAACTGAGTCACTGGAAAAGGCCACGACTCCCTAGCATGGCAATGGCAGACCCGGGGCGGGGCGGGGGAAGCGGACGGCCCACCCCCGGGTATGATCTTCCACTGTATTGGCCACAGTGTGAAATGCATCTATGGCGTGCATCACTCAGGTTCAGGCTGTGGGTAAAAATGAATCTCCTATTTGGGAACAAACAATGTCTCATCATTCACAGGGAGACTAGGTGATTTGCTAGGCCTTGCCAAAATAATTCGGTCTGATAAATTATAGAAAAGAGAGGGAGGAAAAGAAACAGTCTACAGTTTTACTTGGCGCTCTCAGCACTGCGCAAAGCAAGCATATACTTACCACGGAGGCGCTAAACAATGTCAGCCTTGAACCTCGTGTAATACGTAATATAAATGTTAATGCACGTAACAAAACCCCTGCTTTGAACTGGGCTTTTTCAGTTTCGAACGTATGAGCAGCTTTGATTACATGGATCACTCCGTTTCCCAGAAGATTCTTTTACATAAATTAGTGAGAAGAACTAATACTTTGAGACCTAATAAAGGGAATGCAGTGCCGTGCATTTCACAGCAGCGTCATACAATTACCCCACATTGCATGCCTTTGACAGGCGTGTTGTGCTGGCCCATGACAGGTACTGAGAAGAAACACGGATGAGTTCTCCTTCCAGCCGCAAGGAGTTTACAGTCTAGCAGAGCAGAGATGGGTGTAAAGTGTAGACTGCAGTCATGGCATTTAAAAGACGTTCTTCTTCTTCCAAAGGCTTCGAGGCTCAGCTCACACGATGCGGGCTGTGTGCAGCCCTGGTACTGCCCGCCGTCCTCCCGACCCTGCGGGAAAGGGTCCACCACCCAAGGCAGGGCCTGGTGCTTGCTGACAGGCAGGAAGTGTTTCCAGCACCTGCGGCCGCGGCCTCTCGGGTTTCCTGGCCAGCGTGTTTCAGCCACCGGCTGGTTTAGTTCTCATCTAAACCTGGTGTGTCCAGGCATTCAGGTCTGGGCTGTGCAGGCGCAGGTCACCCTAAAGTGTCTTAAAATATATTCCAGTCACAGCCTTGCAGCAGGCACTTTATATCCAGTTAAGGCCTAGACACAGCGGATGCTTCAGCAGAGGTGAATCTGGCAATTCCCTGTGTTTGGGGAGGGAACAGAGGTTGTCCTGAGACCCCTAGCGAGACACAGGGAGGGGAAACAGAAGAGGCCTCAAGGGCGAGTAGGACGCAGCAGGGAAGCACTGCAGGTAGCAGTCCGCCTCTGCCACCACCGGTCGTGTGGTCTTGGGCAAGTCACTTAACTGGTGCCCATATCAGGCTCCTAAGATGTCAGTAACAGCGCCTCCCGCGGGGTTCACGTGAACGCCAAAACAAGATGCATGTGAACCCTCAGCAACTAGAGAACATAACGCGGGTGCCACGCGCGTGGCTATAATTCTTCACAGAGGAGAAGGCCCCGTGAGCTGGTCACCAGCAGAGAGGGGACCCCGGGCTAGGACGAGGGGTTCGGGGGTGGAGCAGGCTCGGGGGCGTCCTGGCCAGAGGGGGCGTCAGTGGGGCGAGGACCCAGGAAGTTAGCTACCTTCGTTTCATCCACTAAAAATAGCGGTAGCATCAAATCTTTGTTACTGTCTACTCCTTACCCTGCACTGTGCACCCAACAAGCTGGATACAACGCCGGGGACTGCCGTCATTGGTCAGAAAGCAGTTTTCAGCCACTGAGGATTTTTTTTCTTTAACTGGGTAGTGTTAGATGATTGCGTCTTTCCTTTAGAAAGATTAATCCAGCAGCAGAAGATAAAAGGAAAAATACGAAAAGAGATGAATTCGTAGGTGATCACACTAAATTCACATCACTAGTCGCAAGAGAAATCAAAAGGGCTTGAACTGGATATTGTCAACGGTAGTAGAAGAGGAAAAGAGTAGATGTGAAGACTCACTTAAAATTCATAGAACACAGACTTAGAGAGTAAAAGAAAGGAATATGTCAAAAATAATACCAAGTGGACGACAGCATCATTGTCTAGAGGCAGAGTCTGAGATGCTGGCAGCCGAACATTCCTTTGGAGACAGGTAGCTAAAAATCTGAACTAGAACCCCAGAAAGAAAGTCTGAATCTAGAAGGTAAGAAAGAGGCCGCGTTGAAAATCTGGATCTAGAACTTAAGAAAGAAGCGCGAACGTTTCTGAATTATCTTGACGGATGATACTGACAAGGAGAAGCAGAGAGGGAAGAGGGCCATGGGCGGAACCATGGGCTGGACCAGGTTCCAGGGGCCAGAGAAAGTAGGGGAAGATCCAGAGAGGATTTAGAAGGGATGAATGGTGAGAAAGATGAGAGCAGAGCCAGAAGAATTTAATGTCGTGAAAACCAGAGAGAGTTTCCTACTAAACATTAAGCCCCTTGAGGGTAAGGACCCAACTGTCATCCTTACGGCATCCCCAGCCCTTGTTGTTGAATTGAATTGCTTGTGGAGCCTCTGCTCTTCTGAGTCTTATCCTCAGGACAGTCTTGCCCTGTCCCCCTTTGCTCTGTGCTCTGGTCATACTTTCTGTGAAGCTCCATTAAAGGTTTTCCCATCAGACTCCCTCGGGAGACATTGTTCTTTGAGGGAGGGTCCCTGAGCTGGGACTGTGTCCTCTTCATCCGTACACTCAGCATTTAGCCCAGCACCTGACCCACGTGGCACTCAGTGAATCTGTGGAAGAAAGGAAGAAGTGGAGGAGGGACGGAGGGAGGGTTAGCGGCGTCGTGTGTGCAGGGAGTTGGAGGGTGGAGAGTTCAAAGGCCACCACGCCTGAGCAGTGATGACAGGGCTTTGTAACGCGCATCCTGCACGCGGTCTAGATGGACTTTTTCTACGCATATTCTTTTCTAGACTTTTCTTGTAATAAAGATTACAGATTTTTTCCATAATTTTCGTCTGGGGTGAGTAGGATTATCAAGACTTCTCCTGGCTCGTCTGTGGCCCTCAGCTCTTCCCCAGGCCTCTGGCACCAAAGGGTCCGTGGTCCAGGGAAAACCAAGACGGAGCAGTATGCCAGCACCCTCTGCCACATGGCCCTTTCCCCTTTGTGTCCTCAGTCTTTGTTTTTCCAGTCTTACTGAGGTACAGTTGATAAATAAAATTGTATGTATTTAAAATGTACAGCGTGATGACTCGACATGCCTTGTGAAGTGATTGCCACGGTGAAGCTCATTGGCACATCCGTCACCTCCCACGGTTACTTTTGTGTGTGGTGAGAACATTTAAAGTGTCCTCTCTTAGATTATCAATTATACTGAAAGGGTATGTAATCCTTTTGGAAAAAAATGAAAGAGAAGATACTACAATTATTCTCACAAATAAAAAAGATTATAAGATATTATTACGAGCAATTATAAACCAAAAAATTGGACAGTCTAGAAGAAACAGAGAAATTTCTGGACATACAACCTACCAAGACTGAATCATGAAACACTGCACAAATCTTTTTTTTGCATTTCAGTTGCATTTTTACCTTTCTTGAAATAATAAAGCATGATATGCCTAAAAAAAAAAAAAAGTGGCCTCTCTTAGCCAATTTCCGGTGCCCAATACGGTATCTTGAACTATAGTCATCAGGCTCTGCATTTAGACCCCAGAACTGTCTGATGTCTGGAGGTTTGCACCCTTTGATCAGAAGCTTCCCCCACCTTCTAGCCCCTGTCAATCACCATTCTTCTCTGTTTCTATGAATTCAACTTTTTCTTTTCTTTTTTTTCTTTTTCATCCCATAGATGAGTGAGCTCTTCTTTCTGTGCCTGGTTTACTTCTCTTAGCATAATGGCCTCCAGGTTCATCCACGTTGTCACAAGTGCCGGCCATTCTATTCTTCCCTGAAATAGGGCAGACCTTTCTTGCAAGATCTCTTCCATGGGATGCCCTCAGAGGGCCAAAGCAGGATGAATACAAGTGGAGCCCTTGATTTTCTCTACTGAGAAATTGAGCTTTCTTCTGCTTCCTTCCCAGGTTCCTTTGGTATCAGTAGCTTTGGGATAACGTTAACATCTCAGCTCCTTCCGCCTGCTGTACTGTTACAACATTATCATTTGTATTCCCAAAGAATGTATTGGCTTCCCACCAAGCCCAGTGATCTGTCGGGGAGAAACATGAACACCAGGAGAACCAACATCAATATATGTAAAGCTTTCATTGGGTAGCACCGCTTATCTTTAAAACACCTCGGTCAGCATCGAGGGTAACCAGCAAATCTACAGTCACAGGCAGGCTTACGGAGGAAGATGCGATGCAGACAGAAAATCAATTAAGCAACAATCATGACAGTTGTTAAAGGGAAGAATTCGTCTTTTACAGATTTCCATTTTCCATAATGGATTTAAAAACTTCACAGTCTTAGCTGCTATGGGCTAACTCATCTGCAGTGAAATTTACTTAAAAGTACTAACAGCTCGGGCTTCCCTGGTGGCGCAGTGGTTGAGAGTCTGCCTGCCGATGCAGGGGACATGGGTTCGTGCCCCGGTCCGGGAGGATCCCACATGCCGCGGAGCGGCTGGGCCCGTGAGCCATGGCCGCTGAGCCTGCGCGTCCGGAGCCTGTGCTCCGCGACGGGAGAGGCCACAACAGTGAGAGGCCCGCCACCGGAAAAAAAAAAAAAAAAAAAAAAAAGTACTAACAGCTCAAAACTATGTTTTATCCCTAAGCACATTATGAAAACAGGAATAATAATTGCAACAGAAATATAATTCAAAGACTTTTACTGACTTTTCATGTTTAATGGTTATTATTCTGGCTTGTTTCAAGTAATTTTTATAACCACAGTTTATTTACAAATTCAGATAAATTCTTTTGTTCCCAGACAGCTGGCATGAATGCATCATTCTAAAATTGGAGTTGTTATGAGGGATAGAACCACGTTCAATTTTGGCCACATCTTATTCTCAATGAGAGTTTGAATACTTGCCCCTGTTTTCTGAAAAACACTTGATGCATACATCTCATCAAACCATTCCTTGTAAGTCAGTTATTCTGGTAGATTTTAGTGGCAAAGCAAGTCAAACACTTGTACCCAAAACCAACGCTAAAAACTACATGATGATCACAGAGCCATTTTTGATGGATAACTTGCAGCAGCGCTTGTGGGGTGAATGGGTTCTGTGTTCCATCGTTGCTTTCTTGAGATTCCCTTTGTTTTGAACTTCGCTGGAGGAGAGAGCAGGCGGGTCCCTGAGGCGCCCGCCACGTGGTTTTAATCCTGTGCTTTGCTGACATATCAAAGCCAAGTGTCAACAAAGCACCCACTGCATCATTGCAGCTGTTTTTCCAGAAAGCATTTTCTGCGTGGCTCTTGGTCAATGCACGTTAGTGAACACGGGTGGGAGTGGGGGCGGACGATGAAGCAGGGGTGGAGGCTGCCGGGCTGGCCGTGCTGGGATCTGACCTCTGACCTGGGGCTGCCAGGTTCAGAGCCGGGCTGTGCCTGCCCAGGATGAAGTGATGTGCTCATGCATTCTCACTTCTTTCGGTTTGTTCCTTTTTTTGAGGTAGTTTTGGCTTTAAGTTCAGTCTTTTTTAAAATTAATTTTTAAAATCCCAAAATGATTTAATCCAAAAGATTTACTCCAAATCAGCAAATTATGGAGGGCCTTAAAGAAAAAGCAGGAACAAAAGCTTAAAACCAAGTTGGGTCCTACCCCACCTTTTAAAATTGGAGGACAAGGAAAATGATCAGGGATTAACCTGGGTAATCAGATATCGTCTCCCAGGAAGATGAAAAGGGAGACTGTATCCCTGAGCTGTGTCTTTAGGGCTCACTTTTCTGGCAGCTCCTAAGCACTGAATTCATGGAATTGAGTGAACAGCTGGAAAGAGGAAGTAAAAGAAGAGATAAACACAGAGATGGTAAAGAGGGTGGGAGAGTCAGCACGGTTAGAGGGAGAGATGTCCGATGACGATTTACTGTGCTTGTCACGTTCAGGAAAGAGTATCAGATAGTCTACGGTGCCACTTACATGCAGTTCCTTTTCTACCATAGTCCAGCCAGAAAAGACCTCCTTTTCCTGTTGAGGAAGGGCTATTTTGAGGTAGAAGCAATTGAAATTGTTTATTGTCAAACAAATGACAGAGCAGAGGCATTTTAGATGCATCAGATGTATATCAATTTGAATTAGAAATAAGGAAAGAAAGGTGATTTTTTTTTTAATACAAAGGAAAATTCAGAAGTTTAAAAGGCCATTTGAGTATACTTTCCACGTAAATCAGCTTTTGGATTTCTACACAGAATTAGAGGACATAGTTCCAGTTTGAAAAAGAGTATTATAAAACCTTCAAGGAAAAGAATGATTTATTGAATCAAATGGATAATGTAGAACTAGTGAAGAATATAGCGTCATTGGCATTATTAGAGTTTTGTGAAATAAAAGGCCGATTGTGAATCAGATAACCTAGTACCTACTCAGCTCTCAGCGTACTGAATCTACGTGGAAAGCTTGGTGTCTTCTAGGAGCTTCTGTTATTATAATAAAAGAAAGCATTGTTTAAGGATCCATTCTTGGTTTCGTATGTGACATTTACACTCAGGTTTATTCAGAAGGGATGCGGAGAAGCAGCGGGGAGACTCTGACAGGAGATTGTCTCACTTTTGATTAAGAAGCAAGAGAGGAATTCACAGCCCGCTGCTGTGGGCCCTGACAAACTCGCGGGGGGCTCTTCCCTGCTCGGTAGGTAGCCCAGTGTGGGCAAGAGAGGGCACAGGCGCCAGGCTCGGACGCTGTGCTGGGTCTCCCAGGGGCAGCAGCGAAAGGTGGCAGTGGTCGGAAGGGTGGTGTGTCAGGCCGGGCACCCCCTACGGAACCAGAGCCACCGTCTCTCTTATATTTCTGCCCTTCAGCTTTAAGATTTTATTTGAATGAACGCCCCTGCAGAAAGAATGGGAGAAAATTGGAAAACTGGACTGAATGGTCCCAAATGCTTCATTCAGCGCCTAAGATTTTGAGGTTCTGCTTGACTTGATAAACAGAGGAGGGTAAATGAGATGGTAAATCAGCGTGTGCCACGGAAACTAAATGACAGCCCAGAGTGAACTCTTCTTCTAAACTCCCAAGTGATACATACCTTCGACATTTCAATTCAATTCAACAAATATTTACTGAGCGCCTGTGATAGACCATGCCCTTTACTGGCCCTGATATACATCGGTGAACAAAGCAAACAGAAATCCTTGTTCTTGTGAAGCTTACATTTTAACGATAGGTTCTTCGTAGCCTTTTGCATTTCTATATAAATTTTAGACTGGACTTGTCAATTTCTAGTAAATCTTCCAGTCCATGAACATAGAATATCCCTCTGCTTTATTTAAGCATTCTTTAATTTTTTTGTTATATTTTTTATCATTTTATGTAAAGATATCTTGCACATTTTATGTTAGATTTATTCCTGTGTATTTGACAATTATGATGCTATTTTAAATGACATTGTTTTTAAATTTCATTTTCTCACAGTTTGTTGCAGTCCTTGGAAATACAATTGACTTTTGTATAGATTCTCTTTATCACATTTAGGAAGTTTCTTTCTCTCCTCACCAAGAGTCTTTTTTTCTTTTTAAAATCGTAAATGGATGTTTCTTACATGCCTTTTTTCCATCTTTTGAGATAATTACATGAATCTTGTCCTTTATTCTGCTAATGCAGTGATCTTCATAGACTGATTTTCTAATGTTAAATCAAGTTTGCATTTCTAGAATAAGCCCCACTTGATCATGGTGACTCATCCCTTTTTACCTTTTGCTGGATTTTGGTTCACTAATATTTTGTTTAGAATTTTTACATCTATGCTTATTAATGAGATTAGCCTACTATTTTCTTTTATTGTGATGATATTACTAGATCTTGGTATCAAAATTTGATGGTCTCATAAAACAAAATGGAGTGTTCCCTCTTTATTTTCTGGAAGAGTTTGTACAATGTTCATAATTATTTCCTCCTTAAAAAGTTTGGTAGATTAAGCTATCTGGGCTGAAGTTTTCTTTGTTGGAATATCTTCAATTAATTATGGATCTACTTTCTTTAGTGGTTATAGTATCAGATTTCCTATTTTAACTTCTGCCAGATTCTCTCTTCTTTTGAGACTATAAGTCTATATACATATATCTGATCTTCTAACTATATTTCCTGCGTTTTGTATTGATTCTGGATATTTCTAAATCTAGCTTCTGTTTCACTGAGTCTCTCCTCAGCTGTGTCTAACCTGCTGTTTACATCCATTCTTAATTTTGGTGACTGTAGTTTCCAGAGAGAGAATTTCTCCTTAGTTCTTTTATTAGTTTCCTGTTCTATGCTGAAGTTCACAACTATTTTTCTTATTTTGTTGAACATTTATCTTGGTTCTTGTAAAGTCTAGGTCTGATAACCATTATCTGGAATTCACATGGTTCTCATTTCGTTGTATTTGTTTCTCTTGGCTTTTGGTCATACAGTCTTGCTTTCCTGTGAGCCTGGCTACTTTTGATTGTGTGCCAGATATTTTATATAGAACTTCATAGAAATAATTTGGGACGTGGGATGATGATAATTGTCTCCAAAGAGAATTTACATTTGCTTCTAGGTAGGCAGGTAGCGGCACTTGCCGTCTTGAATAACCGTAACCCATTTTCAGGGACTGAGATTGTTTGAAGCTAGGTTTCAGTTTTGGAGAGGGCTGGTCTGTTTCCAATTCACTCCTACTCCGAGGGTGTAGCCCTTTGGGCTCCACCCAAAAGCATGGGATTTTACCAGGAACTCCTGGACTGCAGTTTGTGTCCCCCTGACTTCTTTTGTGAGGCTGTTAGAAGATCTGTTCAGCTTCTCAACCTCTCGCCAACCAATCTAGAAGTGACAAAGGCCACTATGTTAAAATGTCCCCAAATGCCAGACTTACAAGTTCTCTTGATTTCTCCCACCTCCAGGATTGGCCCCATAATTCCTCCCTGCCTTCTTAGTTCCCTAATACCCTGAAGCAGACTTGGGAGGGAATTAACGTAGGCTTCCATTACTAGAAGTGGAAATCCACTACAGATCTCCCTTGACTTACGATGGGGTTACATCCTGATAAACCCATCCTAAGTTGACAATACTGTAAGTTGTAAATTCATTTACTACACCTCACCCACCCAACAGGAGAGCTTAGCCCAGCCCCCCTTAAACGTGCTCAGAACACTCACGTTAGCCTACAGTTGGGAAAAATCATGTGACACAAAGCCTGTTTTATAACAGTGCTGAATATCTCTTGCGGTTTATTGAATACCGTCCTGAAAGTGAAATCTTTTCAGAATGGTTTGTCTGGGGACACAATGGTTGTCGGTATGTTGGTTGTTTACCCTCGTGATCACATGACTGGGAGCCCCTGCCCTGCATCGCGAGAGAAGATTGTATCGTTAGCCCAGGAAAAGATCAAATTCAAAATTATGGTTTCTACTGAATGTGCATCACTTTCACACCATCATCAAATCAAAAAATCATAAGTTGATCCATCATAAGTCAGGGACCATCGGTATTTACATTTCTGTAAAATACTTGATCACATTCGTTGCTAATCTCTTCTATTGACTTGTGTTTCTAATTGGATCTATAGAAATTCATTTTCTTACAAATTCTGTATATTAATGATTTGTTAAATAAGTTGCAAATACTTTCTCCCAGTTGCTTATCTTTAATCTTTTTATTCAGTGCTTTAATTTTTGAGAACATTATCTTCCATGTTTTTCTTTATGATTTCTAAGCTTGCTTAGGAAGGTCCTCCCTACCCCAAATTATAAAATATGTTCTCTTTTATTTTCTTCCATTTTTACTTCTAAGAGTTTTGTTTTCTACATTTAACTCTTTAATCCACCTCAAATTTATTGCTATATACCATGTGGTATAAGGATTGCAACAGAACGTTCCCCAAGGAGGTTCATTCTCTTGTCCCTGGAATTTGTGCATATATACATTATGTGGTAAAAGAGACTTTGCAGATGTAACTAAAGTTGAGAATCAGTGACCTTAAAACAGGGAAGTTATCCCAGATTATGCAAGTGGTGAGCCCAGTCTAAACACATGGCCGCTTTAAGGGCAGAGAAATTTCTCAGGTTGAAGGCAGAAGACAGGTAGCCGAAGGGGAGGCCAGAGAGCTTCTTGGTGTGAGAAGGGTCCAGTGCCCCAGGGTGGGGGGCACATGAGGAGGATTGCCGGGGGCCTTCAGGGGTGAGAGAGGCTCCCAGCTGGCAACCAGCAAGGCAGGGGGGGACGTCGGCTCTGCAGCTGCAGGGAGCTGAAATCTGTCCACAGCCCGAAGGAGCTTGGAAACAGATGCTCCCTCAGCGCCCCCAGGTAAGAGTCTGGGCTAGCCCACACCTGGACTTCGGCCTGTGAGACCAGAGCAGAGGAACAGCGGGGCCCGCAGCCTGCAGCCCGCTCAGGCTTCTTACAGAACGAGGAGATGGTGGATTTGTGCGTTTCAAGCTGCTGCATTTACGGTAATTGGTTACAGCAACAGTAGAAGCTTATACAGGGATCCTACCTAATTTTATTTCTAAACATATACCCAGTTATTGGTACCACTTACTGACTGAGATAGTCTTCCGCCATTTATTTGAAATTCTACTTTGTCAAAAATCACATTTTCGGGCTTCCCTGGTGGCGCAGTGGTTGGGAGTCCGCCTGCCGATGCAGGGGACGCGGGTTCGTGCCCCGGTCCGGGAAGATCCCACGTGCCGCGGAGCGGCTGGGCCCGTGAGCCATGGCCGCTGGGCCTGCGCGTCCGGAGCCTGTGCTCCGCAACGGGAGAGGCCACGGCAGTGAGAGGCCCGCGTACCGAAGGGAAAAAAAAAAAATCACATTTTCCACGTGTGCATGGATCTGTTTGGGACTTTGTATCCTTTCCTGACCATCCACTTCCTGTGCCCTGTGCTCTGACTTCATGAGTCACAGATTATGACGCTTGAAGAAACAGACTCTGTAGCACCAGTGCCTGGGTTCAAATCCCAATGCCGCGTCCACTTACCTGCTGTAGAACTTCACACAAATTAGTTTCCTTTTTTTGCTTAAGTTTCCCTGTCTTGAAAATGGGTTAATAATAATGCCCACCTCATAAAATAGTTGTGAGGATTGTCAGTTATTACAAGGACCACTTTAGAAGGGCACTAGTACACAGCAAACTGTATTATCTGTAGGGGAAAGTCTTCCCTCATCACTTGTTTTAGAATTGTCCTAGTTATTCTTAAGCATCTGTACTTGCGTAAGAATCTTAGAATAACTTTCGTGCTTTAAAATCTGAATGATTGATTGATTAGAATTGGTCTTATTGCACCTTCACGAATTAGTCTGGGAAGAATTAACGTCTTTGCATCTCTTTGAACTTCATTAGGTCTTCTTTAGTATCCTCATTACAATTGAAATGTTTCCTTTTATGGATGGTGTGCATTTCTTTTTAGATTTTTTTCAAAATATATTATGGCATTTTCTTCCTTTTGTGGATTTTCCCTCATATTCTCTAAACCGTTATTGCTGTTGTTTAGGGACGTAGTCACATTTGTTTGTATACATCCAGCCAACCAGAGCTATTGTCAATATTAATTCTGGTGATTTTTCAGTTGATAATTCTTAAGTTTTCTAAGTAAATTTTCTGTTGATTTCTTCAATTTATCTATGTAGGTAATTACATAATTCCTTAACAGAGACAACTTCTGTGTCAGCTTGCATCCCCCTATGTTTTGGTTGGTGCCCAGGCCAGGTCTCTACTGAGCACTGAGGAGTCACGACAGAACACGTCCCTGCCTCTTACTCATTTCCAGTGGGAATGCTTCTGAGGTTCCGCTCAAGCGTTTGGTTTCTTTAAATTTTATTGAAGTATAGTTGATTTTACAACACTGTGTAAGTTTCTTCTGTACAGCAAAGTGATTCAGGTACACATGCATACATTCTTTTTCATATTCTTTTCCATTATGGCTGATCACAGGGTATTGAATATAGTTCCCTGTGCTCTACAGTAGGACCTTGTTGTTTTCCCATCCTATATATAATAGTTTGCACCTGCTAATCCCAAACTCCTAATCCATCCCTTCCCCACCCCGCTTCCCCCCTTGGCAGCTACAGGTCTGTTCTCTATGCCTGTGAGTCTGTTTCTGTTTTGTAGATACGTTCATTTGTATCATATTTTAGATTCCACATATAAGAGATATTATATGACATTTGTCTTTCTCTTTCTGACTTACTTCGCTTAGTATGGTAATCTCTAGGTCCATCCATGTTGCTGCAAGTGGCATTATTTTGTTCTTTTTAATGGCTGAGTAGTATTCCATTGTATATATGGACCACATCTTCTTTATCCATTCATCTATTGATGGACATTCAGGTTGCTTCCATGTCCTGACTATTGTAAACAGTGCTGCTGTGAACACTGGGGTGCCTAGGAGTGGGATTGCCGGGTCATATGGTAGCTCTAATTTTAGTTTTTTGAGGGACCTCCACACTGATCTCCATAGTGGCTGCACCAATTTACATTCCCACCAGCAGTGCAGGAGTTTCCCTTTCCGGTTTCTGCGGGTTTCTGCTAGCTCCTCTTTGTTGCATTTAGACACAACCTTCATTATAATTACTTGTGTATACATTTCGTCATTCCTACTAGGCTAAGACACCTTTGAGGGCAGAGGGTATATTGTAGTAGGAATACACACACACACACGCACGTGTACGTGTACCTGTAGATGTGTACACACACATGCACATGTACATGTACCTGTCGACGTGTGTGCACACACGTGTACATGACCTATAGATGTGCGCACACACACGCATGTGTGTTGTGTGTATGTGACACCCGGAGAGCCTCTCAGGCGTGTGGAATGGAAGCGTCACCCCCTTCCCACGTGTCCCTCACCCGTCACGGAGTGACTTCTCGGCCCACCCTTATTACCCCATCCCAGGGTCTCTTAGGCACAGAGCAGGATCCTCGTCTCCAAGGTACAAAATCCCCTCGTTAGGGGTCAGAGGGGGCTTCTCCCCTTCCTACACACTCTCCCTCCCTCCCAGTTTCCCCACCTGGAGCTCTTCGACCACCATCAAGGGGGCTCTTTTCTATGATGTCACCCTGTGGTCTGGCCTTCAGATTCCTGGCTCACTGAGCACCGCTTTCCCTTTGACAGCTGCTTAGAAGATGTCCCTTTTCGCCCAGCTGCACGCTGTTTGTTTTACCCACGCTCTGCACAGCCAAGCGACCTCAAAAGGCATCTGGAAATGCATTTTCCTTTGGAAATAATAGTAAACAATGCTTTATGTACTTACATGTTAATCCGTTGTATCTATTATGCGTGTATTCTTTATTTCTTTTCTAAAATCATTTACTTATTTATTGAAATATTTATTTATCTTGGCCGTGCTGGGTCTTAGTCGAGGCACACGGGATCTTTAGCTGCGGCACGCAGACTTCTTAGTCACGGCGCGCGGGCGGGATCTGGTTCCCCAGCGAGGGATCGAACCCAGGCCCCCAGCAGTGGGGCCGCGGAGTCTCACCCACTGGACCGCCAGGGAAGTCACTGCTTTGTGTCTTTATAAGAGCGAGTTCTTCTCTTGAGGACGGTGACGTGAGTTGGTTCCTCAGTCATTTCCATGGAGCTGAATCTTGGCGCGTCCAGCCCCATGCCCCCAGCCCAAGCATCCACACGGTGCTACGAAGCTGAATCTTGGTACCCCCAGCCCCATGCCCCCAGCCCGGGCATCCACACGGTGCTACACGCAGGGGGGGCACCTGCTGCTTCGTCCGTGAGTACATGAGTTGTACAGTCCGTTCGTTTTGGGATTAAGTTGGTTAACGATCAGATTTATTATTCTGAACTGACGTCTACTTCGTTTTCATTAATCTTTAAAACTGCTAGATTTTTGCCTATGCATACACTGACCTTTTCAATGAATCTTGCCAAAAATTGATTATAGCGCACGCAGAAATCATGTTACTGAGTCGCTGCCAGTTCCACTTCTTTGTGACCCGTGGCATTTAGGAGCATCTAAGTCTGGGGGGAGGCGAGGTCGGGTGGCAGCTTGAAGAAGGCATGATGTGCTTTAAAGGTGGCACTCGTTGGTATTTGGGTTTTGGTACAGGTGACAAAGAATGATCAAAGTGTTTGCATTTGTGGGTACAAAGTGTTGCCAGCAAACAGAAAACGTCCTGAGATTTTAAATTACGAGGTTTTTAAAATTCCGACTGAGTTATAGCAATATACAGAAAGTGAAGCGACCCGAACAGTGAGTTGACCCGCCTGGGAGGAAAGTCTAGCTAAGATACGTCCACAGGCATATTAGAGTGTGGTTAGAGTATATTTCAAAAATCAATAAACCTCGAAGAAGACATGCCTCACTGAAGAGAGAAACAAGTTATTTTCCTTAATTTTAAAAAAATTTGTGTACAATTTTTAAAGGTTATAGCCCATTTATAGTTATTAGAAAATCTTGGCTATATTAATTCCCTCCCCCTACCTTGGCCCTCCCCCTTCCCTCTCCCCACTGGTACCCCATAGTTTGTTCTCTGCATCTGTGAGTCTGCTTCTCTTTTGTTATCTTCACTAGTTTGTTGTATTTTTTTATGTTCCACATATAAGTGAGATCATACAGTATTTGTCTTTCTCTGTCTGATTTATTTCACTTAGCATAATGCCCTCCAAGTCCCCAGTCCATTCATGTTCCTGCAAATGGCAAATTCTTCTTCTTTTCTGTGGCTGAGCAGTATTCCATTGTATATATGAACCACATCTTCTTCATCCATTCATCTGTGGAAAGACACTTAGGTTGCTTCCATATCTTGGCAATTGTAAATAATTCCTCAGAAGCAAGTCATTTTTTAATAGGAGAAGACTCTTATTCATTCAGCCAACATGTATAGAGCACCTGCTATGTGCCAGACACCATTAGCCCTGGAGCATAGCATGAGTGAATCTTTCCCTGGAGGAGCTCAGATCTAAGTAGCAGAGATTCTTAAAGTTAACTTTCATTGGCTTGTTGATCCGCATTATCCTGTTTTTCTGCTCCGTTTTAGACCCCCCTTTACAATCTCTTCTGTGGACTCCCGGGCTTTGGCCTTTCCCCTTATCACAGGTAAGCTGTCTTCTGGTCTCTATTTCTTGCTTCTTCCAGCTATACTTTCTCTTTTCTTCAGTGATACCATCTATCCCCAAGGACCTCCGCAGTCATTTCTGCGGTGATTTCCAAATTTCTATCCCGAGGGCGCACCTCTTTCTCAAACTCAGGTCCTGCCTTTATATCTGTGTGGTGACACATGCACCTCAATGTGGCACGACAGCCTCTCAAATCTGAAAACAAAGTCTTGAGAAGAAACGCTCCCTGATGCTAAATCTAGGTTTTACAGTTGATCTAACGGTTGGGACTCAATGTCATAACATCTTGGAAAGGAAAGAGGGATGAGTCAATCATAATAGGCAATGATAATACAGTTAGTCTTAGTACCAGGCAAAGTCAGACCGGTGGTGTGATTCCAGTGAAGAGAGAAGGGTCAGTTGCCTCTCTTCCAAAACGTCTCCCCTACTCACACACTGAAAACTGAAATCACCGGGGCAGGATTTCAGGTATCAGGGACCAGAACTATATTTTTCCACTAGAGACTCAAAGTGGTCACCCGTCAGAGCATCTTTACCCAAGGACAGTTGTGCTGGGAGAGTGGTGAGAACACGTGACAGTACTGGGCACCGGAACGGTGCCGGGGGCGGGGTGGCAGGGGAGGCGGGACTCCGCGTGCTGGGGAGGATGGAGAAAGGGGCAAGTGTCCCTTGAGAGTTCTGCGTGGCGCAAGCCTGTCCCCGGCTGAGGTGGTGGCGGCAGCTCTTACCGTGAATCAGTGGTGCTGAACTGGGAGAAGAGAAACCGCTGAAATTTTAGCAAAACTAGAGCGGAAAGGAAACCCTTCTGTTCCATCCCAGGAAAGGAGGAGACGTAGGTCTGACTTTGTGTTGTTGTCAGAAGGCGCTTTGATTCCTTTTCAGCCTGTAATCCCAGGAACGCTGCTCCCCAAAAGCCACGTGCAGTCGGGTGGTTTTAGGGTTTTCTCTGCCCTTGTGGTTTTGAATTATATAGACTTTTAGTGCTTAACTACAAACAGAGGATTTTCCAGGTGGGGGATCGGAGTTATGGAAAGAAAAATGCTGAAATACAAGTCACTGGGGTAATAAGGTCTCTTGGATGTGGGTAGAAAGTTCTTGACTTAGAGCCGAAGGCTTACCGTGTACACTGAACAGCTCAGCATACCTGGAGGGCCCCGGGGATGCGTCAAAGAACAAAGCCTGGTTGGTTTTGATGTGTGAACTGTTTACAAGCCAAAAATAATTTCTTTTTAAATGGCCTCATCAGCAAATTTTAGTTTATCAAAATGCGGTGACCTCCCTCAGAAGTGTCCCAGGCATTGGGCCCCAGTCCGAAGGGCAGGGGTAGAGGCTGGGACCGACCTTCCCAGGCAATGGGAGACCCTGGACAAAAGTGACTGCTCGCCTGTCATGGTTGCTGTGACAGCCGCATTCCTGTGCATACTTCGTTCTTCGAGGTTCCGCAAGTTTTTCCTCAGTGTGCAAACATTACAGACTGATCTTAATCCCTTTTCCATTTTGTCTAAACGTATGAAATTTAAAATATACTTGTTCCTAAAATTAATTACCACCCTCATTCCCACTGCTAATTATTTGCTGCTCTTGGATCCTTTTCAAAAGGCGCGTGTGTGTGTCTGTGTGTGTGTGTGTGTGTGTGTGTGTGTGTGTGTGTGTGTAGGAATGTTTTTAAAATGCCTATCCTTAATATAATAAATTATAGAGGGATACAAGAAAAGAATATCGGATTTGGGAGTTTAAGGGGTTTATTGGGGGTATTTTGTCGTTCTAGTTGTTTGGTTGGGGGTTTCTGTTTTGGGGGGTTGGTTTGGTTTGGTTTTGGTCTTGGTTTTCGCTTTCTGGTACCTCTGAGTGGGCCCACAGTTTTAGTCAATCCGATAACAGATACCAACTCAGAAAGTATCATTTTGTTCCCCCACCCCGTTGCCCTGAAGTTGTGATCGCTCTCCGAACTCACTGGGCTTCTCCACTTGGTTCCCTGGACAGTTTCCCAAGCTTGCTCAGCCATTCGCCTCCTGGGCTTCTGGGTTGAGGTGCTGTCAGATCAGATCGAAATCATGTGTTAAGGCTCAGTGAGACCATAATTGTCTTCAGTTTAAGAAGCATTTATAGAGGTCACGACTTCGCTACAAAGAAGGTGGCTCCAATCCCTCACTCTATGAAAGGGAATGCGGGGTGTGCGTTACACCAAAGGCACCAGGACCCCAAGAACCAGCCGTGGGCTCATTTTGTCCTCTAGCTCTGTGTACCTCAGGGGTGGGTGGTACAAAAGCAGATGTAAACTATTTTTCAAATACTCCTCTGACTTAGCATTAAAGTTCCCTTAGACCAGATGCCAGTGTTTAACTAATATCCTGCAGGATCCAAAGAGAAGGAATTACTCATCGTGTTTCGTTCGTATAAAATCTGAAATAAAGGGGAGAAAAGTACAAAGAAACCAAAGTACCTTGACTCTGCCTTGCCAGACTATGGTCATTTGAAAAGAGCTTTGCCTCACTTACGAAAGCTCAGGAGTGAAGCGTTCTTTTTCTTTAATTATCAATTGAATTTGCCAGTATTTGTTATTAGTGCTTTTTAGTGAAAACAAAGGCAGACCGTTGTAACTTCTCTCGCAAAGCCGTTTGGCTATGTTTTTTGGGAGGTGGCTCTGTCCTTTAAGCACTTCCATTTACTTGTGTTATTGATTTATACCTTGCTCACCGCAGTGCCTGCTTTGATGGGCTGCATCAATTAAGACACAGCAGAGAACTAAACTCTTGACTTTGAATAAAGTTATTTTCTGGGGCGCTCCCGACATATTGCTTCTAAAGCTTCACCAGGCACAGGGGCCCCAGGCCCTGAATTCCGGGGCCAGTCGCTGGCAGATCATCGGCCGCGTCGGCTACTAGGTCTCTCGTCAGGTAGCAGTTGTGTGGGAAAGGCCCATACAACGTAACACAGAGGCTGGCAGCGGAGAAGGGCCACTGAGGTTAGCTAGCGTGAATTTATAGTTGACCCTGTCAAGACAGTGTGTGTGTGTTATGGTTGTTGTGTACTCTCTGCGGCCCCAGGATGAAGAAAGCAGGTGTCAGGGAGCCCCCAGAGCTGGGATCTGGCCCAGAGGACCCGGCGGTACCAGACGTCAGCGTATCAGGTCTAGGTTAGGTCAGCAGGAGAGATGAGGAGAGAGCTGACCAGTTAACTGGGGAGCAGGCAGACTGTGGGTGGCAGAACCCTGATAGGGCGAAGAGGAGGTGAGCTGGCTGGAGATGCGGAGGGAGGTTTGGCTCCAGCTTGCGGCCAGCGTGGCAGTTTCCCCCTGGCGTCGCTACCTCGCGGGCCGCCTGGTCAGGACCCTGGTTTTCAGGTGCAGAATCAAGGCCCTGGCAGAGAATCTCGGCTCCGGCCAAGAACTCCGTTAGAAATAGCTGGTGGGGGCTTCCCTGGTGGCGCGGTGGTTGAGAATCTGCCTGCCAATGCAGGAGACGTGGGTTTGAGCCCTGGTCCGGGGAGATCCCACATGCCGTGGAGCAACTGGGCCCGTGAGCCACAACTACTGAGCCTGTGCTCTAGAGCCCATGCTCCGCAACAAGAAAGGCTGCGACGATGAGAGCCCCGCACACCACGATGAAGAGTGGCCCCGCTCGCCGCAACTAGAGAAAGCCCTCGCACAGAAACGAAGACCCAACACAGCCATAAATAAAAAAATAAATAAATTTAAATCATATAGGCTTCTAAGGAGACCTCTGCCTAAAAAAACAAAACAAAAAAGAAATAGCTGGCGGGAACTCACACTGGTTTAAACAATAAGAACTTTTTGCTTCATGTAACTGAGAAGCAGTGGAGGCTTAACCCAGTTACTCAAGTTATGTGACCAGAAGCCGGTTGCTCTCGCTCCGTTTTCAAGCTGCGTTTCCTTATCGTCGGCTCCAGCCCCAGCAAGTTTTCTTCCTCGTGGTTGTGAGAGGACTGCTAGTTCCTGGTCCAGGCTCAAATCACAGAAGAGAAAGCTCCTTTCATAGCAGCTCCTTTGTCACTGGCCTGAACTCCAGTCCTAGTAGGGACCTGGCGCAGCTGGCAGGGGAAAGGCAGCTCATGCCTGGGGACTGGGTTAGTGAAGCCAAGCATCGCCTGGGGCCCGAGGGCCCTGGTCCTGGGGCTGCACGAGTAAGAGAAATCCAGCCGTTTCCAGGTGCTGGGCCTTGGCCACTAAGGAGCCTCCTGTCCTTACCTGTGTTGTCTGAGCAGCTTGCGAGGTCTGGGCTTGCCAGTGAATAAAAGGCCAAGTGACACAGCAGGTGGGGGTGGAAACGCCCATAGTGTGGAAACAGAAGCTGTTAAAATCGAGGTGGTATCATGGACTGGTTATCGTATCCACCTAGAATTCATATGTTGAAGCCCTAAGCCCCAGTGTGATAGGACCTGGAGATGGAGACGTTGGGAGGTGATTAGGTCGTGGGTGGAGCCCTCTGGATGGGATTAGTGCCCTTGGAAGAAGAGATGTGAGAAATGGCGTTCTCTCTCCACCCTGTGAGAACCATGGCCGTCTGTAGGTCATGAGGACAGCCCTCGCGGAACCCGACCCTGCTGGCACCCTGATCTTGGACTCTCCGGCCTCCAGAGCTGTGAGAAAGAAAGGCCCGTTGTTTAAGCCGCCCAGTCTCGAGGATATTATTGCAACAGCCTGAGCTAAGACAGGTGGGAACCAAGAAGCCAAAGGTATCAGGACGGCTCCTCTGTGTGGACGCTGAGCCCTGACAGCATCAGCGGGGCTGAGAGAAAAGGCTCTGCTGGAACTCTCCATCAGCCACACATTGTAACCATTTCATCACAAGTCCTGTTATTTCACCTCCCGAAAGTCACCTCAGTTCTGTGCATCTTTTCCATCCGCCTCACGTCTCTGTCCTCCACACTGCCACCTTTGTTGGAACCCTGATCACCTTGTGTTCAGGTGAAACAGCCTCTCCCTCCTTGGCCTCCCTGCCTCTCCCCTCTGAGTAATTTCCTTAAGTGCTGCTGTCATCGCGCTTCCCTGCTTGAAAATATATGCCTGGCTCCCACTCGCTGAGCGGACTTCTCTGCCAGACGTCTGAAGGTCTCTGTAGTCTGGGTTAATTGACTGTCTACTGTTTCTTCTAAGCATTCCTTGACGTCTCCAGTCGGGCCCTCGGCTGGGTGGGCTCTGGGCATCCACACCTGCCGCACTCATTTTTCCCTTGACTCGTGCTTTCTTTCCCTTTTGCCTGGAATTGCCTTTCACCGAACCTTTGCCCATCCAACTGCAGTTCACCTTTGGGCGCTCACCTTCTCCCTCAGTCCTTCCCAAACAGTGCCACGCCACAAAGAGCTTCTTCTTGACCCCAATTTCTGTTATACTTAGTTTCCCCGTAGCTGTTTGTGGGCTAATTTTGTTTCCAAGGAAATGGTAAACTCTCTGAAGACAGTGTTTAATTCGTCCTTGTCCCCCCGCCACATACACAGAGCACAGACTAGCGCTGGTGACCTGCTAGGCGCTCAACACTGGACAGGACAGGATAGGTAAAGAGGGACCCACTGGCGCAAGGTGTGTGTCCAGTCCTGGGCACGCCATAGGCTGGTCTTCCTTGAAGCAGCCCCACCCGTCCTAGGAGGCTCCCACCTAACCGCCCACCAGGCTCTACCATCCCGCTGGCCTGGAACCCTTTACATTAAGAGGAGATTGCTCCAGGGACCCTGAGATGGCGGATCCGTGGCCTCCACGCCTACCACCAGCCACCCTTTGATATCCCGTTGCTGGTCCCTAGACAGCGTGCTGGCCTGCGCCTCTCCCAGCTTCTTAGGGACAGTCACCACCTGCGATCCAGAAACACAGTCGAGCTACACCATGAATAGATTAAATTTAAAATTCCAGACGAGTCTTCCAAAGGTTCCCATTCCGTCAAACATTTAATTGCCTTAAGGGACATATATTAGCTTAAATTCACAACAGCCCTTCTATTTCCAAGATCACTGGACCAAGGTCTCACAAGGCCACTGTTAGGACAGGGACTTGGGCTCATCTGTCTGACTATTTAAAATCTTCGTCAGGCCAGAGGAAGCGAGATTAATTTTCTCAAAGAAAATCTTTGAGGAAAAGATTTTCTCAAAGTTGCAAAAAAAAATCGTTCACATAATGCAAGATAAAATAGTATCCTTACCCCAAATCTTAGCCTTGCAGCTGCCAACGTCGGTTTTAAATCCACATGGGAGGTAAAGAGAGGGGATGGAATTGCTCCGGAGCCCTCAGTTACCACTTGGCCCTCAAGCTGCACAGACAGAGGCTTCTGATAGCAGCCTCCAGTGGTTGGAAATAAAGCACACACAGACCTTCGAGAACTCCACCCGAGTAAGAAAAGACCCTTTCTGCTTGTTTTCACGTATAAATAAGGTAGTTAAAATTTTCACCGTAGTATGTTTTACCTTGAGGGCCAATAAACACAAAGAACGACAGTGTTAGTCATCATTAGTCGTAATGTCAGAACGCAATGTGCAGGGTCTTTCTAATTTTAGAGAGTGATTTTTCTCTGCCATTGAAGTCAAGAAAAAAGCTGTCCCACAGAGGATCGCACAGCCCTCTGCCACCAGTGACAGTGGAGAGCTTTCTTCTTTGTCTCTTTTACTCTCTGCCATGAATTCTTCTCAGACATCATCAGAGTATGTTTCTCGATTTCAGTACATTTTTAATATGAAAGCAATGTCTTCCGACTGAAAGAACAAAAGCTTCCTGCTCTTGATTTGACCTTTGTTGGTTTGATGTGTTTTAAAAAAGATCTGGGCAACAGTTTTACAAAGAACGCCCAGAGACATTCCTGGAAAAGCAACTGAAAATAATGATGAAAAAGACTAGGAGAGGAGGCTTCTCGCTCAGCCTGACGCACGGCTGCTCTCCCCACACAGTCTCTTAAGGCCGTGGTGGTTTTGTCTGAGTCAGGAGCAACTCACTGAAGTTTTTTAAAGATACTTTAATGGGACTGTTTCTAACAGAAATTTTACTTTCACATCTGTCCAAGTGAACCAAGCCAAGTTAATATTCATTACTGATTTATCTGATTTGTAAAAATAGAAACCCCAGCCTCTTTTTAACTTTCTTTGGCCACACGGCATGGCATGCGGGACCTTAGTTCCCCAAGCAGGGATTGAACCTGTGCCCTCGGCAGTGAAAGAGCTGAGTCCTAACCACTGGACCTCCAGGGAAGTCCCTGAAATGCCAGCCTCTCTTGAAAGCCTGAAAGTGGACCGCTCTCTGGCCCGCCATTTCCCCATCTCACCTAGCACAGGTGTGGTGCTGGTCATGTGAGCCCAGGCATATGTCTTCGGGTGTGTTCTGCTTCCTGCGGCCTCCAGCCTGCATAAGGGGCTTGCAAAGATGCCTTATGTTGGCAAAAAAATCCGTGTAATATTTTCACACTTCAGACAAATAATGTAATCTTATTTTTATAATCTCCAGTAAAACATAGCACCTACCCTCAGGGAGCCCGCAGCCTATGGGAAAAAGCAGTATGTAATCAATAATTACAATTTATGTGATAATGAGGTAAAAGCAGGGGCGCTGGGGTAAGGAGGGCCTCGCTGTGGGTGTCGGCTCAGCTGCTAATTAATTAGCTGTGTGACTGTGGGTAGAATAGGAACCTCTCTAGGCCTATTCCTCCATGCATAAAAAGCCATAAGTGGACCACATGGAGCTGATTGACAGGGAGATTAAATAAAGTATGATACACTACGCAGAAGACGGCACCTGATGCATGGAACACACCGGGTAAAGGTCATCGTTGACGGCGATGGTGATGATGACGGTCACAACTGTTAGATGCACAAGGTTTGCGGCATCTTAGAGGAGGGAATGGTTACCTTGACCGCAAGGCTGAGGACGGGGGTCCTGGAGCAGGTTCCGTGTGAGAGCATCAGGGAGCAGAAGGGGCACGGGACAGCGTGTGCAAAGAAAGGCACGAGGCGCAGAGTGGGTGGGGTTCTGGGCAGAGACGCAGGTCGTTACTGGAGCACAGATGTCCTGGGAAGTCAGGCCCAGGTCAGCTTGAGAAGGTCCTTGGATGACCCGTGCCGGGGACGTCGTTCTTCAGCTACAGCTAAAAAAACCATGGAAGTACTTTTATGATGGGGGAGAGAGGGCTGGGCGGTCAGGTCCGCCTTTCAGGGAAACGGGCCGGCAGCGCAGAGTCAGCTGAAGGGAAATCTGGAAGCAGGGCGGCTGCAGTAGGCTCCCTGTCCTGTAGTAGAAGTCAAGATGCAGTAGCCTCCAGTCAGAGACCTGAGATTTCCCATCATCTACCGCGTGGATCCTGACCGTACAGCCTCCACGTGGCTCCCTCAGCTGCTGCCCCTGCACGACCTCCATCCACAGCAGACGCCGGCCCCCGCCGGCGTCCCTAAGTGCCGCACACGTCACCTCTGTGCTTCCCACTCTCCCCTCCGCCAGCAGCTCCTGTCCCTTTCGTCCACCTAGAAAGCATCCGGGTCAGATTCCATCACCTCTGTAGAGACTTCCGTCCCCTGCTTAGAGGTGATCAGTCGGCCCTGCTCCTGTCCGGGGCCTGTCACACTCCAGTCGTGCCCTTTCTGCACGTCTCGTGGGGACAGTGTAAGCTTCCAGGGGACAAAACCCGTCTCACACTCACTCTGCTCCCCACGCAGAGCTGTGCCGGGTCGCCAGCCGTCACGCTGGCTGGACACACACCCTGACCGTCATCGCTCAGAAAGCCTGTGCGACGTCTTGATGACTCCACATTCCCTAACTTTTGATTGAACGGAAATTCCTCGTACCTCTGCCGTGTGAAGGCAGAGCTTAGTCGGTGACCGTTGACATGGTGTTTTGAAGCTTTCTGCTCTGAGGCTGCGGGGCCTCGGTTCCCATCAGCTGGGAGGTGAGGGGACTCGTGCACAAAATCCTCATTCTGCTCACTGGAGCCGCCTGCGTGCATCCCGGGCGCACCGTGGGACAGTGACCGCCGTCGTGTTCCTACTTTGTGTTTTGTGTAGAACGCCGTATCTGGCAAGACAGGCCTCCTTAAACATAGGAGGTAATTGGTGCTTTGAGGGAGAGATTTAACTTATTTATAATTGTCAGGAGTTTAAAAATGCAGGAAAGAAAGAGCAGTCATGGCTTGCCTATTTTGAAAGATGCCCTCGAACCAGTTCAAAAAACCTCTGACTAAATCAGGTATTTTGCACGATATCTAACTGAAGGTTAGATCTGGGCACTTCTAGTGTAATTTTTGCTTTAAAAATAGGAAGCAACGTGTTTAGCGCTGATTGCCTCTTGAACTCTGTTGGTAGCATCGCTGCTCACCAGCATCTCTGATGACTGGCAGGCTAGCTGGGCGGCCCCGTTTCGTGCGAGGTGGCGGCGTGCCAGGGAGACGACAGAGGTGGCCTTGGCCTCCCGGCAGCATCTGATGTCTGACGGCTCTCCCCTCCTCACTTGCACCCACCTCTCTGGCCATCCCGGTCCTAAACGTTGGTGCCTCCTGTGCATAAGTCTTCGCTCCTGGGAGATTCCTGGTCTCTCTCTCCCCCTGCAAGGAGCCCCCTTTCCCCGGCTTCTGCGTCCTCCACTGGCTCAGTGGTCCTCAGGTGTCCAGGCCCGGCTTCCTCATCAGCTGTGCTCGTGCCTATCTCCCGGGCACCTGAAACACAGTAAATGCGAACCCAAACCAGGCCTTCTCTTCCCCCCGTTCTCACTCTTCTTGGCACACGGCTGAGACGTAAATTCTCAGTCGACTCACCTCGTGCTTTTATTTTTCACAAGCCACTCAGTCGTCAGCTTCTGTGATACGAGGTCCCCACAGCCGTCACCCTACAACAAGAACGTCTCCTGATCCCTGCACCACGGCTGTCCCCTGAGTCCCAGGCCACCTCCCCTCCTGAGCTCCTTTACAATATTTCCGGATAATTCCTCCTCCCAGGAATGAGGAGTTGGCAGTTTCCATCGTGGTTCTCGCTGGGAGCCTGCGTCTGCATCCACGACGTGGGTAGGATAATATCTCCCTCCCAAAGTTTATGTAAGGATTAAATAGAACCTTCACGACGTGTGGAAGGTTATCTGTCAGCTCCTTAATACAGTGCCTGGTGTCTGTCAGATGTTCCTAAGCGGTGCTTTCTCTTATACTTTCTGTACTTTCTACGCCATTAAATCTAAACTTTACTGCCCGCCGTGATTTCAAGGTCCCACCTCCCTATTCAAACGTATCTTCGTTCACAGTATTACTGAGCACCTACCGTGTACCACGTGTTCCAACCTCACTTCAAGGTACAAAGAGGAAACATCCAACGGAGCCCAGACCCCGCGTCCGCCTTACTGAATACCAGTCTCACTGCATAGGTCTTCCTGGCCTTTTATTCACAAAGTCGGTTACACGTCTCGGGTGTCTCCCCCTGCCCTTGGCTGGGGTTTTGCTCCTCCGTCCATGGACACCCCCTTTTCAGGAAGGGCTGATCGACTCTCCCTCTGGGAGGAAATCCAGACAGTAAACAAAAGGGAAAAACGCGTGTCTTCCCGCGGGCGTTCTCTCCAGACCCTTTCAGGGACGTACCTTTTGACGTAAAGTGGACAGTTTGCCGTCCTCTGACGCGTGTGAACTTGCCTTCCACGTGCCCACGCACCTCGCCGCACGGACTACCCACCTTCGGGTGAATCTCTGAGATCACTTTTGATCTTGGCAGCCCCGTAGGTACTCTGGACCTTCTGAAGGTCCTGTCATCTTAAGACAAAGACTGGCTTAACACCCACAGTTGTGTGCGCTGAGGTTTTGATTCGTTCATTCACTCAGCAAATACTAAGGAGGCGCTGCCACAGGCCAGGCAGTGAACTGGACGCCCGAGCTGAAGGAGTCAGCCAGCCGGACACCGTCCCCGACCTGCAGTGTCACAGTCTAGGGCAGGGGTCGGCCTGCTTTCTGCCAAAAGCTAGACAGAAAAGGTTTCAGGCTTTGTGGGCCACAGGGTCTCTGTGAAGAGCCCTCAGCGAGGTCATGGCCAAGTAGCCACATGGATGATACGCAAACAAACGCGCGTGGCTGTGTCCCAATAAAACTTCATTCCCCAAAAATAGCTGGTGGGGGCTGCGCTGGTGGCGCAGTGGTTGGGAGTCCGCCTGCCGATGCAGGGGACGCGGGTTCGTGCCCCGGTCCGGGAGGATCCCACATGCCGCGGAGCGGCTGGGCCCGTGAGCCATGGCCGCTGAGCCTGCGCGTCTGGAGACTGTGCTCTGCAGCGGGAGAGGCCGCAACAGTGAGAGGCCCGCATACCTCAAAAAAAAAAAAAAAAAAATAGGTGGTGGGCCGGATTTGGTCTGCAGTCCAAAATTTGCTGACCCCTGGTTGAGCAGATGCATCACATAAATGCAGGTTAATATTTTGCACGTTCTGCCTTGTTTCAATAGGAGTGTTTTGGGTGCGGGTGACAGAAAAGGCAGCCCAGGCAGAAGAGTCCAAGGATAGGCTGACTCCTGATCAAGGGCTGGTTTCAGGCTCTCCAGTCTCAGCTCTTCCTCCTCTGGGCTGGCTCCACTCTGTCACCTCTAGCTTCTGGGCAGCAAGATGGCTTGTCACACCCGAGTGACATCCCCCGGTGAAGTCCAGCAGGGAATGCAATGCACTGTTGGCACTGCACTCCGTACCCCCAGCGCCACCGTCCCAAGACCCCGCTTCCGCCCACCACCTCCCAGGCTTTCCGACCCCTTCCGACCCTTCAGAAGCCCAGTGTCTTTGTAATGTTCTCTACTGACCCCCCGCTCACCCTCCCTCAGAGTGTGGACTGGACTCCAAAATTCTCTCTTGTAATTTCGCCCTCCCCACCAGTCAAACTCAGTTTTCTTTCTGGCCTTCAACTCAGCCATAGAAGGACGGGGTTCTGCATGAACTAACCCACAGTGAATAGGAGCGTCTGGTGATGTCCCTTAACCCTCCCACAGATTTCTGCTTGGGAGGGATCCAGGCTGGGTGGGTGGTCTTGAGCTGGGATCCCTCCCTGAAATCATTGATCAGGGAGCACTTGTTCCCCACCTGCAGCGAGGGTCTGAGAAAACCCGTGGACACAGCAGTCACTCTTGTGGCTTGGCTAAATAATACGGCTCAAAAGCAGATAAGTCGTGCTTCCAGACGCATGTAGGTTATTTCTATTGTACAATGAGGATTCATTTGCAGTCGATTCTGAATCCATAGAGGCTTCTGGTCATGATGTCCTTTCTCAGTCAGAGGCCAAACGGAGCCCTCAGGCTAAGCACAGACACACGCAGATAATCAGCCGAAAGTCTAAAAGATTGGCTACATGAAATATATACTTCAATTTAATTCGTGACTTATATGCATAATAATATAATGAAATACGTTACATGCGTATAACCTCCATTATATGCTGTAGTGATGTTTATTGAACTTGACTAAGTGCCGCTGTTGTAAAAATCATACATGTATTGAATCCTCTAGTCCTCACAGTAGCCTTGAGAAGTTTTCATTCCCATTTTCCTGATAAGGAAACAAGCACAGAGAAGTTAACCTTCCCAGGGCACGCAGTTTAGAGGCACAGCCCAGATTCAGTCCCCGACGTTTCTCTTCCAGAGTCTGGGCTCTTAACCCCTAGGCGTTACTGTACTGAGTTAAAGGCAGGTGGCAGCCGTCTGCCCTTGTACAGGAAGGCTCTGCTGGGTCATGTCACGGGGCACCCCTGTGCCTCGAACACTCGGCGGTGATGGGTAAAATACAAACAAAGCAGAAGATGTATTTGGTATTGAAAGCGTGATGAGCACGTGTGTGGCTGGAAGCGGATCAGAACCCCAGAGTGGTGGGTGAAGCTGAAGCCTCCGGGACGGGATCCCAAGCCCGACAGCAGGCAGAGGCGGCTGGGAGGAAAGGCCCGGGGACGGAGATGCAGAAAGGGCTCTTGCTGGTGAGTGACAAGAGACTGGGTCGCAGCTGGAAAGCCAGGCTGGTGTGGAGACTGTGGACCTCCGTCACCTGCCCGTAACCAGGGCCGTGGCTTCTCCAAGGCTGGAAGGCAGCGACCCAGACATAGCCACATCAGGGTCTTGGGAAGCTGCCCCGGCTGGGTGCCTGGACCTACAGCAGCCCTGAGAGCACCACAGAGCAGGACCCGCCAGCATCCCGAGTCCAGGTGGAGGCAGTGGCACGACCCCCCATGAGACAAGAAGGAACCATCAGAGAAACACGAGAAAGGCCCTGGTGAGAACAGGCACCCGGGCACTTGGTGAATAAACTCAAAGCAGGCTAAGCTGTCTGATGTTGCAGACGTGGGGAGACTCTCTGGGGAGACCGCGGGGTGAGAGACGTTTAAGGGCCAACTGGGTGGGACCTCCTTGGCCACGTAAAGGATTTTGATTTTCACTTTAAAGATGGAGCAAATTTGACTCGAAAAGCAAAACCAACATACGGGCATTGCAGTAGTTGGGGGCAAACTGAGGCACCGTGGACGGGGATGGGCCAGTGGAGAGGCAGCTAGGAGGTGACATCAACTCTAAGAGTCCTTACGGTTCCTTGGCGCTCTGCCGAACTGACCCCACGGGGCTTGGTTGGAACGCGCTTTGTAAAGTAACACTAGGCACTGTCACTCTGCTGACCCCGCCGACACGTGTGAAAACCCGCAGGATTTCCCAGTGGCGACTCAGCAACTGGCCTCCCCGCGGCTCAGCTCTTGGAAAGTGAGTCTGGTATTGGCTGCACTGGCACCTGTGATAAAATATCGTGTGTTTGCGACCCCGTCCCTACGTTGTTTGTACAGAGCTACTCACTTCCGTCTCATTGTTTTTACGGTAGGAGGTTGACGTATTTGCTGTAGTTTGGACGTCCTGACATGACTAATTGATGCAGGGCCACCAGACATGTGTTACTTCTCCCTTCCATATTTTTAATGAAATGATAGAGTTCCAAGGTTCAACCTTTTCTTCAACATCACTTTGAATTTTTCTCTGCAGACACCCTCTTGGTTCAGGTCCACTTCATGCACTCCTATTTATCACATGAGTATTTATCTGATTATACAGGATGTGAACTTTACTCCATTGTGATGCTGAACTCCAGGTCTGAGGTTCTTGGTCTTCATAGTCTATTTTTTTTTTTTTTTTTTTGCGGTACGCAGGCCTCTCACTGTTGTGGCCTCTCCCGTTGCGGAGCAAGGCTCCGGACGCACAGTCTCAGCGGCCATGGCTCACGGGACCAGCCGCTCCGCAGCATGTGGGATCTTCCCGGACCGGGGCACGAACCTGCGTCCCCTGCATCTGCAGGCGGACCCCCAACCACTGCGCCACCAGGGAAGCCCTTCATAGTCTATTTTTAAAGTCAAAGGGAATACTGTCAGTGCTGTGCCTTCGAGGGAAAGGTGGGCGGTCTGTGGCCAGAGGCAAGCACAGCCCTCCCTGTTCACGTGGGTACCAGGTTATACATACGCCGCTTCCACTCGGCTTACATTACAGGAGCGTCACTGTTTGTCGTGATGTCCTGAGTTTCCTAATCTTCCTTTCCTAAAGGAAAGAAGATGGAAATGGAGAGAGAAGTAACCATTGTGGAGAGAGGGAAGCTGTGTCTATTGGGTGGGATGCTGGAGGGACGAGGAATAGCGGATAGTTCTACACGGTGCTTCTCGAGGGCAGTGGGAAGGGTGAGGTGGGACGGAAATTCCTTCCAAGAAGGACTCAAGCGAGAACGACCTTTGAATTCTTCCGCATTTCATAAACATCATGCACTAATACAGTTGGACACTGTATGTGAATAAGATTTAATATTCAAATCTAATAGTAAAATAGATTTACATGTAAACAATTTTGACCTCCCTTAGTTTGTATGCCCATCAAACCCTTTGCTTAGATCAACTCAACTTCCCCTTGTTTCTTGCCGGGTTAACAGCCAGAGGGGGAAGGCAGGGAGGAGGGAGAGGGGCACGGTTAGCAGTTAGCAGTTAATAGTCTGCACTTAGTCTGTAGACAAATGTCATCATTCCCTCATTATTTCCCCTCAAACACATCCTGGGACAGACGTGGGGACAGAAAAATAGTAGCGGGAGTCAAAAGTGATAAACAGAAAAAAAAAAGTGATATACAGGACTATATGCTAATTCTTTCCTTCCTCCTTCTCCTTTTGCTGTGGAACAAACTTAGATATATCCTTCACTGGTCGGACTTTAAAATGTGTGCTTATGTGGGGGATTTGCGGAACTTTTGTTTTAGGTCAGTATGTGTACTGCATTTGTACAGATGTTTAAAAATTAGTCTTATCATAAATGCTTGGTAAATTAAAATTTTAAACCAATGGGAAAGTATAGGGAAAACATACCATATTGGAACCAATTGTTGTTGGCACTGTTGTTATTGTTGTCATTAAAAAAATTAAATAAATAGAGCAAAGATCAGCTGGATGTCTGGAAGGCTGTCCCCTGGCCCCTGTTGCGCTAGGGAGAGCACAACTGTGCAGTGGATGAAACTGCTCTAGCTGGTGGTGTCTGTGAAGGAAACCCGTCAGCATGTGGGAAGATTGTGTGAGAAACTGCAGAGCACAGTGGCTAAGAATATGTGCTGGAGGGTCAGACTGCTTGAGTTCAAATTTGTGCTTACCTCATTGGGTTGCCAGAGGGATTAAACACTTCTTAAAATACTCAGAATTGTAACCGGCACATAGAAAGTACTCAATAAACGTTTGCTGGTAGTAACGTCATTAACCTCATAAGTAGAGTAAAACGGATTGGTTAAAGTTTTCCATGACTTTATTAAAGTCATAGGCGTCTGCTTGGTATAATGATGATTAAATTCAGGATTTGGGTTTAAGGATTCAGGATAGTAATATTTTCCTGAGTGATAGTCTCACCCACAGGAGAGGTAATGTCGGATTTTCCAAGGGCCCATTTTAAGTTCACTCAGATTCACCAAAATCATAAAAACAAAGAAGAAAGGGATAGACAGAAAGTAGAAATAGCAAGATCCTCTAAAAGTTGGGGAGTATAGCGTACTGAATTTTAAAAGTGGTGCAAGGGATGGTGGTGATCAATGAATGACCTTGCTCACGCACAATTTTCTGCTGTCTGCGACTCGCCTCCAGTAGAGGGAGACCATCAGGTGTGAAAAGTGAAGTGGGAAAAAAAGAGAGTCCAGAGAAGCTATGAACATTAACTAAAGAGCTTCAGTACTTGGCCCTGATCTCCAACATAGCTGAAAACTAAGAGCAGGTGGGCCCCAAGAACAAACGAAATAATAGGTTTGATCAAAGGGTGTTGATGACAGCAAAACTGAACCACAGCTGTGGCCTGCCCCAGCTTACTCCCCACCTCAGCATTCAGAAAATTGCTGGTTCCATTCAAAAATGAAATTTAAATTTTTTTTAAGAAAAAGGAACGAGGTTAAGAGCCTTGCTAGATTAAGAGAGAGAGAAAGAAGGAGTGGAAGCAAAAAGCAAATTAGAACATAGATCTAATGGGAAATTACCCAAGCAGTAAGGAGAAGGTTCAGACAAATTACAGTTCTTTGAAACCAAAACAGTTCTTCATAATGTCAAAGCATTTACAAAACACATTGACATATCTCTCTGTCAAGGAAAAAGGTGGGGAGAGAGAGAAGAAGAAGAGAGATGTGTTTAAAGATGATATAATTCAACAAAGATGAGAAGTGATTTCTCAGAGTTTAGGAAGAAAGGTAGTCAAAATCAAGAGATTACAGAGATTGAAACCATATTAGAAGAAACAAAAATGGGAAAATCATAACTGAAAACATCTAAGGAAATACGGTGATCACACAAAATAAAATGAAAATAGAAAACAGATATAAATTGATAAGAAAGTAAAATAATAGAGAAGATTGTAAATATGGAAGATTGTCAAAGAAGAGCCAACACATGCAAAATCTCTGTTCCTGAAGAAGAGAACAAATAGAAAAAAAATCATATATAACATGAATATATGTAACTATTGATATAATAGAAAACAATTCTAACAGAAGAAGCTTTTCTTCAAAGAATTGAATATAAAGATAGAAAGAGGGACTTCCCTGGTGGCACAGTGGTTAAGACTCCATGCTCCCAAAGCAGGGGGCCTGGGTTCGATCCCTGGTCAGGGAACTAGATCCCACACGCATGCCGCAACTAAGGAGCCCTCCTTGCCGCAACTAAGACCCAGTGCAACCAAATAAATAAATAAATAAATTTTTTTTTTAAAAGATAGAAGGAGCACACACATTGTCTCAGGAAAATTGATATAGAATCATTAATACAAAAACATATCCCAGTGAAGTTACCTAATCCAGGGAAAAATAAAATCATATGGACATCCAAGCAGAGAAAGAAAGTCACATTCAACATGGAAAAAAAATTAGCCTAACTTCAGACTTCACCATAGCAATGCCAGAAGACATTGAGGAAACACCTCCAAAGTTCTGAGAGAAAGAACGTGGGACAGAAGCATTTTTATACCCAGACAAGTTATATTTCAAATGGACAGGCAGAGGGCAGACATTCTAAACAAACAGGGATACAAAAAATAGAGCAAACGTGAGTCCTTTTTAAGAGTAGTAGCTCAAAATTTCAGAGCCAGTGATGAGCGATAGAAAAAAAATACTCAATATATAGTAGCCTGTGAGCCCTTGATAAAGGTTGCCCCTAAAGTCTGATTTATAAACCATGTGTTTTACTTTGTGTTTGCCTTTCATTTGAGTCAACTGACAGATGTTACTATTGGACTTACGTCCAAGAAGATAAAATGGGAAAAATCAAATATTTCTTCAGTGGGAGAGATCATTTTTCATCATTTTTGTTTACCCTTTAGGCATAAATCACAAGATTGTAACATACCTGAAAAAAATACTTTGCTAAAAATTTAAAAATTGTGTTCTAGAACATTTGCCATGGGATTGTAGTAGGTAATAAACTATTAGAGCACATTTCCCCCTTAGTTTAGTTTAGTATAAGAAAATTTGGGAATTAAAGGCTAGTCATTTTAAATTATCCTCAGTAAATCCATAGACTTGTCTAACTGAACTCAGTGGCACATATTTTCATAGTCCATTACCTTATTTCCAGGTGTGTCCAATGACTCATTTGTGGGATACACTGCAATTCAGCTTTAATATTTAGTTAAGTCCCACACAGCACATGCAACACAGTGTTGAATTCCATAGCATCTCAGATTAGGAGAAGGAGAAATAAAGAAACAGAGCTGAAGGAGGGCACCAAGACGGACACACTCACATTCGTGCTCCCCCTCAGACACACCTCTTCATCCTGCTGAGGCATATTCCTCCAAAGACTTTTCTTCCACCTTCCTTACCTGTTTGTAGTTGGATGAGCCGCCAGCTTTTCCTTGACCAGCCCAGTGACCATCAGTTAGTTGAGCAAGACCTGGCTGTATTCCAGAGGCAGAGGGAAACTCATGAATCAGAGATGCTCACGATGACAAGGGCCCTCTGGTTTCCTGTATGGGGAGGCTTGGAGACACAGCTGTGCAGATTTTCCTTCACTCGCATCTTCATAATCACATGGTGATATCAAGCACCCAGGTACCTAGACGGTTAGCGGGGAGTGTCTTAGCCAAACAGATGACATACCACGAATTGTCCTCACACACAGCTTAGTATGATCACAACCCACACCCTGATCAGGAAGAGGACGTAGGATTAGCATCGTGTGTACATAATGAGTGGAGAAGAGAGGACAGGTATTTTCCTTATCCAATGCCAAAAACTGTGTCAACGAGGATTTTAAAGAAATAAAGTGCTGGTGCAGGGACTCTCTCTCCCAGATTGACAAGGACAGAGCACCTTGTTCAGTTTGTGTTTCCTCTTATTTCATCTCAGTTGTCTGGTTTCTGACCACATGTAACAAACTTACCTTTGTAATGAATGGACATTATTCTGGGATTTCTTAAATTCAAAACAATCATTTCTGTGGTTAAAAAGATACGCTTTTTTTGTTCATTTTAGATAACTTACATACGACAAGAATATGAAACAAAATTTAAAGGATTGATGCCAGCATCTCTAAGACAAGAACTTGAAGACACTATCTCCTCCCTAAAGTCACAGGTAATTTCTAGAATCAGGGAATTTTCCAAGGGTTTAGATCAGTGGTCCCCAACCTTTTTGGCACTAGGGACCGGTTTCATGGAAGACAGTTTTTCCACAGCCGGTGGGGGGTGCGGGGGGGCGGCGCGGGGGGCAGGGGGATGGTTCGGGTGATAATGTGAGCGACAGGGAAGCTTGCCCGCCGCTCACCTCCTGCTGTGCGGCCCAGTTCCTAACAGGCTGCGGACCAGTACCGGTCCACGGCCCGGGGGGGCTGGGGACCCCTGGTTTAGATGATGTGCATATCTTAATTAATGTTTGTTTCTGAACTGATGCCAGAAATCCATGTGATGTCACAGAACAACCGAGTGCCCAGGATGAATTGTTTTTTGTTTTGTGGGGTTTTTTAGAATTTTTTCTTACTAGCTTAAGAACTCTTTGTCTCGATAAGATTTTCTTAAAAGCATCCTTGAAATTGAAAAGCTCAGTTATGGTTACTTTTATTTACAGTCTGCATTCCAACACAGACTCACCCTTTTATTCTTGGTTCCAGGCCCAAAATGCCATCAGTTAGCACATTGCTAACTCCTTATCATGTGAAAGTGCAGAGAAATAAAAAACATGGCTAAGTTAGAAGCATTTTTACTCTGGTGTATTTTATATGATTGTCAGAGATAACAAGATGCATTTTAGGATCGAGGCAGGATAATGACATGGTATTCAAACAATTCAGTTAAATACTGATATTTCTGCTGAAACGTGTAGTTCTTGGTACAGTAGTTTATAAGAGATAAAATTGACTTCAATTTAGATATTAATTAAAAACTTCCTACATAAGTTTTCTCTAAAACAAGTTTTATATATTGCTGTAAATATTTTATATAGCATTAGTTTTATAGATTCCTGGTTTTTTGAAAAACAAATGTTTTAACTCAACATGAGAAGAAGTTCACATATTCCCATTTCTAATACACTTAGAAATTTAAAACATACTTTTTTCCTGGAAAAGCTCTGCAAGGGAAAGATTTCTTTTCTCTTTGTGCCAAGAACAATGCCTGTCACAGAGTAGGTCCTCAAGAAATTTATTTACGAATGAAACAAATGCTGTAGTTTGATGAAATTCACGTTAGCTCTTTATAATGTATAGGACAGATACGTGGAGCAGATGTTAGCCTGCCTTTTCTGTTCCCCTCAGCAAAAGTCTCTTATCTGAAAATGAAAAGTTCATTACATCAACCCTTATGCTACTGTTAGCTATCGCTTCTGTAGGCTAAGAAGTTTGGCTGTGCTCACTCCTACCTATAAAAATAAGTATGACAGGAGGGTGTTAACTTACAAAGGATCAGGTCGTCTTTATTTACGTGGAAGGCTCTCCTCAAGATGTGGCTTACCCATTCACTTTGTAGGAGGGCTTTCTTAGGGTCAGCTGTGTAGGACCCAGCACCTTCAGAGCAGGTATTTTTAAGAAAAAAAAGAAAGAAAAGAAAGAGAAATCTGATATCCACCTGCAGGGCTTCTGTTATCATTCACATCATTTCACTGTAATAAAAGCCACTCAGCCTCCTAAAACTGGATGTTGACCCAGAAAGAGAGCGCTGCCAGCTGCGTGAGGGCCTCAGAATCGGCAGCTGTGCAGAGGCGCAGCCCACAGAGCCAGCAGACTTAGTTTGAGAGCGCAGGTGCCTGTGTTTTTGAAAATTGTTGGAATTCCAGTGGCAAAGCACGGTGGAGGCAGGGAAGTGGGATCAGCGTAGTCCCTGCATCTGTCAAAGTTATCAGTGGTCCTGTGGGTCACTGGATTAATTGGATAAAATTCAGACCAGGGTGATGTAAAGAGTCAGAAAAGCAGCGGGACCACTTTGATATGTACCCATTTAGAAAAGCCGTGCTCAGGGAGATCAGCTCGGTGCTTTGTGACCACCTAGAGGGGTGGGATAAGGGAGGGTGGGAGGGAGACACAAGAGGGAGGGGATACGGGGATGTATGTATACGTGTAGCTGGTTCACTTTGTTATACAGCAGAAACTAACACACCATTGTAAAGCAATTAGACTCCAATAAAGATGTAAAAAAAAAAAAAAGAAAAGCCGTGCTCCCTCTCTCCAAGCACAGTTTCTACTCTGCCAGCTGTCCTGTCTTGCATAACCATGTTTCAGAATCGACCGTTGCCATGGTTTCAGTTCAGACCAAAGAGACAAGAGTAAAGCTCCAAAGTGATCAAATGCCACTGACTCCTGGTCACGTTAAGCCATAGTGTAAGTGTCCGGAAACTACTTCCAGTGGGTTGTGGAAAGTGCTTTTGAATTTATGCCTGATACAAGTATTTTTAATAGTATAGAAATTCATGCTTCAGGCTAATCCAACCATGCTGTGAAGGTCTGACTGAAGAGACTCTTCTTGACAGCCCAGTTTCCCCCATCCCCAGCCCCTCAGGGGCAGGGGCCACAGGGTGGTACCTGCCAGGATCTCTGGACTAGGCAGTTCCTGTTAGTCACTTCCTGTCATCCTCATGACCTTGGGAACTGGCTGTCGTTCACCCCATTTCACAGATGAGGCATCAAGAGAAAAAGGACCTTTCCTAGCGCTGTGGAGGCCAAGTCAGGAGCTGAACGCCAGTTGGCCTAACTCCAGACAGAGCACAGGCTCTTCCCACGACAAAATACTACCTCTGCAACCTCAGGGAATCCCCGGAGAGATTAAGGTTTCTAGTAGGCAGTAATGTTGTTTCCACTCACTCACTCATTCCTGAAACAGCTAGGGAATGCCAGCTACATGTCCAGCCCTGAAAAAGAAACTGGGGTTACAGAGACGCTCCAACATTATCCCTGCCCCAGGAGAGCTCTCGGGTGTGAGGGAGAGACGTGAAGACAGATCACCAGAAGGCAGTTGGAAAAGTGCTAAGAACAGAACAGGAGAACACAGAGGAGGGGCCGCTGGCTGCCTGGGGCAGGAGGTGATGAGGGGCAGCGCTGGAGGGGGGGCAGAAGAATTCAGGAGCAGAGGTGACCTTGAACCCAACAGTGGACAGTGAATAGGAGGTAGTTGGCCAAGGATTCCCAAGCAGACGATGGCAGATGGCCGCAAAGGGCCAAAGGGCCGCAGAGTAGGAAGGATGCGAGGTGGAAGGTGGTGATGGTGGAAGAGAGGAGATGAAGCGCCCAGGTGGGCCAGGGCCAGGTCCAAACAGCTCTGCAGTGCGGGGTTTGAACTGGGTTCTGTAGCCTCTGATGGAGTGCCAGTGGGGATGGGATGTGATCAAATACAAAACCACAGCATTAGCATTCAACAGATCCTCTGCGTTTTATCTAGAGAGTTGTCTGAATTTAAATAAAATCCGACCAGACACTGTATCTGCACAGTGTCGCCCTGTAAGCCACCTTCACCTCTTCTCACACGAGGTCTCTTTTCTAGGTTAACTTTCTGCAAAAGAGGGCATCCATCCTTCAAGAGGAGCTGATGACCTACCAGTGCAGAAGGTACTGTTGTGGCCAGAATGTCTCCTGAGTAGTTTGTACTGTCTGCACCTGTGGGTCTCCCGGTTGGGTGTTAAAATCCTCATTAAAAATGCGTTGGGGCTTCCCTAGTGGCGCAGTGGTTGAGAATCTGCCTGCCAATGCAGGGGACACGGGTTCGAGCCCTGGTCTGGGAGGATCCCACATGTCACGGAGCGACTGGACCCGTGAGCCACAACTACTGAACCTGCGCATCTGGAGCCTGTGCTCCGCAACAAGAGAGGCCGCGACAGTGAGAGGCCCGCACACCGCGATGAAGAGTGGCCCCCGCTTGCCTCAACTAGAGAAAGCCCTCGCACAGAAATGAAAACCCAACACACCCAAAAATAAATAAATAAATTAATTAATTTAAAAAATTCGTAAACATATCAGTTTTGAAAAAAAAGACTTATTTTTCGTAAAGAGCCTGTCTTGGAGAAGACCCCCTCCTTGTACCATCCAAACGAGATGAGGGTCCGCCAGTGCCTGACAAGGCCGGGCTCACCTGCAGAGTCACGACAGGACGTTGCCTTGAAGCCCAGTTGCAGGGTTAAGGAGACACTGTCTTCCTCTTAAGAGAGTGAGATGGCGTGGTCCTCAGTGTGGTCACCCGCATCTCCAGAGCCCCACATCCCTGGACACTTGGCTCTGTAGCAGATGTTTACCAACCCCAAATATCAATAGATAAACGGCTCCGTGGTGTGCAAACACTGTGCCCCCAGGAGCGCACACCTCGGGGATGCAGGAGACCCTTCCAGTCAAAGGTTCCCAGAGACGTCACTGACATAGATCACATTTACCTGTTCTGACAGCCCTCCTCTTGGTACAGTGAAAGGCTGAACCATTTAGTTGGCACTGGATTAAAAGTAAAAACTTTGGATACACAGTACCATGTATAAAATAAACAACAAGGACCCCAGGGGACTATAGCGCAGGGGACTATATTCAGTATCTTATAATAACCTACAATGGAAAAGAATCGAAAAAATATGTACGGAGATGTATTTGAATCACTTTGCTGTACACCTGAAACTAACACAACATTGTAAATCAGCTATACTTCAGCTTTCAAAAAGTAAAAACTTTGAGACTCATTCACCTTTCAAAAGATTCTTGGTACAGATAGGGCTTGATCCCTTATGGGTGTCAGTGATGAAATTTTGATATCAAATATACTTTTTAGCCTCTCTCCAGCTCCTCCTGAGTTAGAACATATTTTGTTATGGACGTGCCCGTTAAACCTAGAGAAGGTTGTAACTTTGGGGTTTTTGATCTTCAGGTAACCACGTGGTGACATACCTGAGTAACCCAGGAGAGTGGGATGGATCTAACCGTCGGGACAGAGCTTTGGATTTCTTCCCACAGGTTTGAAGATTTGGATGTTGTAAAGTAAATTGTGAGATTAATGGCGTTTTTTAATACTTAAATGTAATTAAGATCATAAAAACATGCATCACTCATACACTAACGGGGTGGTTTTATTTGCGTCTGCCTACATTATTTTTTTTTAACATTCCTTTATTTCTGATTTCCATATCTGTGTGCGTTTGAGTGTGTACTGAGAACTGCTTATATTGGGAAAAGAAATGATTTCTTGCGATGCCTTGTTAATGCCTTTACATAGAATTTTACCAGTTGCAGCTGATCAAAATCACGTTTGTAGAATCATATAAAAATTTAACGCTTACATTGTTTTCGTGTTCATGTTCATATATTATTAAAATATTACTTTGTATTTTCAGTTTTATTTCTACTTTTTAATTGCACCTCGTTTGCTAAAATAAATATGACATGGCAGTCTTTCCCTAGAATATACTGACCATCTCAAATTGTGCTACGGGAAGAAATACCTGTGTCATGTCAGAAATCAAACCCATAAGTAGTGCATTTATTTAGAACAAAAGTCACTGAGTCACCTGACGTCAGTCCAGGTATTTGTCATGTTGGTTGTCAGTCTCATCTGGGACCAGAGGCAGGATAGGGTACGAATTTTATGTAGCAGCTCCGGTTTTATTGTTACTTGCTTGATCTCTGATTTTGTGGTTGTGGTTTAATTATGATATCAATTGACGCTCCTTAAGGAAGCCTGAAAATGTCAAGATGTGTTGGGAGGATACTCAGCACACCAGCAAGTGATGACAGAAGGAGCTTTGCTCGGTCCTGTTTTCCTTGTGGAGAGAATTTGGTGTTGGCTCCCAAGGCTGGGTGTTTTCAGTCCCCACCCGAATGCCAGTAAGCAGTTCTGTGCTGATTGGTCGACGCTGATTTGCCAAGGGAACCTTGAACCGCAGCGGATGGTCATGTTCTCTGGGCTGTGCCGTGGTGCCTATGCCGCAGGCCCTCGGAGGCTCTCGGAAGATCTGGGGCGTGCGCAGGGCTGCAATCACCCGGTTTGCTGTGAAAGGACAGGGCAGAACGTTTACTTCGTTTTTCAAATTCTTTTCCCTTTCCCACGCCCATCTTTGTTGTTTGCTGCCCAAGGATTAATTACCCTTTTTTGTACTGTAACTGAGACGTGGGATGATAAGGAAGTAGCAGGTTTTCCAGCCGCTTCCACAGCCAGGCCAGGGTCAGCAAGAACACCGCCTGGTCATCAGTGAGAGGCCTCCGAGTCTCGGCCTGGTCACCACGCTGCCTGCTAAGGTTCACCCGACACCTCCTCCAGGAATGTAGGTCTCTGTCCTCTGAAAGATCGGGTTTTCCTTGCATGTGAAATAAATGATAGCACTGGCTTAAAGACTGTTCGGAGAAAAAGCAGAACTGTATCAGATGCTATTAAAACTAGCTAACAAGGAAAGACAGTTGGTACTCAGACTGTGATTTAGCACTCGGTAGGGAACGATTGCGACACCGTGATTAGTTTTAAGCCCTTCTGTACAGATCGTGGCAGACAGGTTGACGGTCAGCAGATTTCATTAGGAAGGTTATTTAGCGGCTTGAAGTGAAAACACCTTGTGAGTTGCGTCGTGCGCTGCCATTGGGCAAATAGGTGCTTTGGAAAGTTGCCTGCTGTTCTTTCTTTTCCTTATTTCAAGGGTTATGAAATTACAAACATGGGTGGACCTTGCACATCACCCAGATCCGGTTTCCCTTCTGAAGAGTGTCGTACAGGTCAGCTGGGTTGTGTGTGGTAGGGGCTAGGTGGCTGACACTGGTGTTTCTGTAAACGTCCTCTGATAAGGAAGAGGAAGAAAGATTGCACTTGGCATGTTGAAAAGTCCTTCCTGAGTTGAGTACTCAGTTTAAAAGTGGCTACCGGGAGAGAAAGCAAGTGCTTAGGAATAAATTATAAACCGTGTGCCTTATTGCAAAGTCATCTAAGATGTCATCCTCGCTCTTATCTGGTGGAAGATCCATTGCCCATCACAAGTACCTAATTTAGCCACATTGCCAGCAGTCGTGGGCACTGCCCTGAGTCAGGCACCTGTGCTTGTTCCACCTCAACATGCCACGGTCGCCAGGTAGTGGCTGGCAGAGCTGAGCAGGAGGAGAGGTGTGGGGTCACGGTGCCCTCGGTGTGCACGTCTGCCCGGTGAGGGGGCAGCAGGAGAGCGGTAACGGGAACGCTGGCACCGGCCATCGGCACGCGTCAGGGTTTTGTCTGACCCACCGTTTCTGCGTCGCCCCACAGTGAGCCATTTCAGGGGTCTGGCCTCTGGTTTGGCCACATCCCCGCTCAACAATCAGCTCTCCTCCGAGGGCAGCCGCCCAGGGGCACAAGGGAGAAAAAAGAGGACAGAGAGGGAGGGAACGGAGAAGGGGCGGACTTGCTTCCTAGTTTGTACAAAAGGGTTGACTGAGACTCAAGGGAAATAGCTCGGATTCGAGCCTTATCCTGTAATGTCACAGACGAGCAACAACTTCCTCGGAACCAGGCACGTGGCTCTATGGCGAGCAACCTCATTAAAGGCATCGGCAGAGAAAGTGCAGAAAGAAGAAACTGAGTTTGAATGAACAATTAACAGCTTTCTTATTGAAGTGTCTGCCCATCTGCAGAAGGCAGGGGTGTCTTCGCTTTCTTTCTAAGAGTAAAAAGGAAAAAGGTAAAACATCAAAAATGGTGGGAGGAAAGTTTCAGAACACGAGGTCATTTTAATTCATAGTTTCCTTTAAAAAAACTATCTCCTCAGCTTTCATATTTTGTTCAGAAAGGTCGTCTCTTTTAAGCCTTGTCATTAGAGACGGTTTGCTCTTTAAAGTGGATTATCAAAGGGTGTAGAAATTGCAAGTTACTGAAACTAAAATGCATGATCGATTTTAAGTCTGCTAACTAAAGCTTACTTAGAATTGGATGTGCTTTTGCCCTGGCAGCCCCTTTGATAAAACCAGGAAGAGATACATGGTTGGTCAATTCAAAGTAGGAAAAGATGATAATTAGATAAAACTTTTCTTCAACTATTGAAGTGGTTCTTGGATTTGGAGACTTGACTAGGGAGTAGTGACATAGGCTGTATTTGAAAAGGAAAAATTGAACAGCCCAGATTTTGACCTGTATTAACATTCTTCTCTATAGTTTTAAGAGCTGAATCAAACCTCAGATCATATTATTTACCTCTCCATGGGGGAAGAAAAATGCAACTTGAAACATAAGGTTGAAGGAATTTTAAAATCTGGGTCCCTCACCAGTACCTAAGGCAGCTGAAGAGCCGGGCTTCTAGACAGTTCAGTTATTTCAGTTTTAAGCAAGGATTTCCACCAGGCAAATGGTTCAAAACCAAAGGCCCAAGACGTTCCTATAGATTCTGCTGTTTTTAGAGCTGAGCTTGGTCTAGACCTGAGGCTGATAAACGCTCTTATATCCTCTTTGGGAGTCTCCCGTCTGAGAGCGGTCTTACAGAAAACAGCTAGGTGCGCACGGAGACTTTACACGGAGCGACACGAGAGGGCTACCGAGTGAGAAGCCTGGTAGAGGTAATTAGCTAAAAACGGGCTTACGTGAGTGAAACGTGCAGTTTTGTCTGCACTCCTTCACTTCAGCTACAAGGGGAAACTAGTTCATAGGCGGAGTCTACACGTCGGCCTTGTTTCCTTAGAGGCAGTTCTCTTCGGCGACTCGGGCCTCACTGTTCTAATCTGTAACGTCAAGGGTACAGCTAGACCGGTACTTCCTATTCGGTACCATTTCAGGCCTCTAACTCAGTGTTTCTCACACTAGCATTCCATCAAGCCCTGTTCTGTGTATGACTCGTCTTCAGGCATCCAGATAGTCACATTTAGGAAACGTCACGCCGCTAGAGCCCCCCTCTGCAAGGTTCACATTCCATCGCTGGCCCGGCCGTTCACTCATCCATTTACTAAATAGCTATTGATGCCTGCTACATGCCAGACAGCACACGAGCCACCCGGGCCCGGCAGCTGAAAGCGGTGATCTATCATCATCTCTCTGGTTGCTACGGGTCGACCAGGCTCCAGTAGGCTGTTCTCACGTGGGCCTCACGCAGGTGCAGTCAGGTGTGGGCTGCCCAGGCCCGCGAGGGTTCACTCACGTGGCAGCTGCGAGGGGTCTTCAAGAGCGAGCTCACCCGGAGACCAGCCGTAGCAGCCGCCGGCCGCGTGAGGCCTGGGCCCAGAGGCGACCCAGCATCACTTCTGCTGAATCCTGTCAGAGGCAGAGGCCCCCAGGAGCCAACGGTAGGAGACAGAGACCCCAGCGATATCTGAGAGTCTGTGACCATCTCTTTGTTAAAGAAGCCTATCTAATTCTTTCCTCTGGAATCTCCTAAAATGATTGGATCCATGGAATCGTTTTCCTGTGGTCCACATATTTTATTGTTTAAAGTTCCGTGAGATATTGATTAGAAAAGTCCGGATCTAGGTGATGTCTTAAAAATTCCTTCCTGTTCAAAAATCCTGTTAATCAGTGTTGTGTCTGTACAACCACAGGTTAAATGAGGGATCTGGAAACGCTGTTTGGGTTGGGAGTATTCAGGGAAGCCATATCTTCCTGTGTAATTCTTTAGGAAGATGGTAGTGACCAGAGTTGAATGATTCTTCCCGTTCTTCTCTGTTTGAGGCTTGGTACGCCTGGTCTTTTGTAATTATCTCGGCTAGCGTGTTATTATAAAGCTCCGCCAAAACACATACCCTGTGCTTAGCCTGGTTTTTCCTTCCTTCGTGGAAATATGGAAGGATGTGGACTTGATGAGGCTGAGAAGGAACATTTCCTGAGCCACAGGACACTGACAAACTGCTCCTCTAAGCAGAGCAAAACCATCCGGATAAACAAGTGAATCAGCCTCCTAGCTGCCCGTCAGCGTTCTCACCCCTGCTAAGGGATCTCGATTCATCCCGCCTCTGCCTGGTTCTTCCCAGCCTGAACCTAAGTGAGGGGCCGTAAACACGCGAGTGCGGCCAAGCGCCCAAGGACAAGAGCGAGGCCGCCGTCCTGCTGTCTGACCCTCCGAATCTCACCGACTGCCGCAGGTCACTGGACAGTCCAGCCACCCTGGTGACCAGCATGTGTTCTGAAAGAAATCTAAACAATTGGTATGAATGGCGTTTGGCTCTGTTCCGCAAGCAGGACCTGAAAGTTTAAGGCGGAAAAGGAAAACAGAAAAGAAACATTGTTTCTTTCGGAAGAGGAAGTATTTTCCTAACAGGCTAGCAGAGGGTCCTGAGAATCTTGCATCTTTTGCAGAAATATCTTGACATCAACTGAGATTTCTCGAAAGCCAGCTTGCGTTTCCCAACTTGGTTTCACGTGGGTTGGCTGTGGCTGGCGTCTGCTCAGCGCTGATGCTGAGGTTGCTCTTCAAGTTTTGTGTCAGCTCCGCTCCCGTCCGGGTTCCCTTGAACACTTACTTTCGTGTTTCCCGGCTGCTGCCGTGTCACAGTCCCGTGTGAAATCCTTTTATAGGACTGATCACTTGGCCCATGACATGTCACTGTGTTTGTAATAAAAATACTTATCCAAGCCGGGTGCAGGGTTCCCGCGTGAAGCCTGGGCGGGTGGCTTCCTCCTGGACCCACCTGCTTCTCCTTGGAGCTAAGGATCCGGTGGCAGTCTTCTACCTGGGGTGACATTTCTTCCAACGTCAGGGAAACTTTCTCTGACCGAGTTCCCACTTATGTTATCTGATTTTCTTCAGTTTTTTTATTGATGCAGTTCAGCATGTGAATCTGGAAACTGCTAGAATACAAATCGGGTTAAGGGAATTTTTTTTTTTAATGCTTTCTACAATCTTATTTGGAGTGTGTGTGTGTGTGTGTGTGTGTGTGTGTGTGTGTGTGTGTGTAGTGGTAAATCCAAATACTTTCAAAGGCCTATCCATGCATTTTTTTCTTGTAGTATTTTTCTTTTCTTTCTTTCATTGAAGTACAGTTGATTTACAATGTTTCAGGTGTACAGCAAAGAGATTCAGTTATACATATATATATTCTTTTTCAGATTCTTTTCTGTAGTATTTTCTGGCAGAATTTTTTAATCGGCTAATTAAGATAACAAACCTACATAGACCTCCTGCCCCTGCTATTAGGTATTTTGCCTAAAACCATGTAAAGTTCACTCTCTCCGCCTTTTTCTGGGCGGAGGAGAAAGGCGAATAGGCCCCATCTTACACTGTAATTACCCTTCTCTCTGCGACATCACGTCTGACATACGAGGAGCATTTTCACTTCCTGCAAACTGTAAAGTGAGCTCAGCTCTCCCATTTGCTCCAAACTTAAACCTCCTGCAGGTCCCTTGCCGAGGCCCTCCTCTGTCTCAGGGGCTGAGCCGGGACTCTGCGACGTACAGAGATGAACGGGACCTGCCCCTGGCCTGTGATGAGCTTGTCATCCACAAGGGAGGATAAGACATGAGTAGAAAAAAGAAGATAATACAGAAGAGAACAAGATCTTTGTATAAGGGAAGTGCCAAATATTATGGGAATCCCAAGGAAGTAGTAACATTTTGAAATCCAGTTCCATAGGAGAAGGTGACATTTAAGCTGGACATTGGAGTAAGAGTCGGATTTCAGTCGGTAGAGATGTGGGGAAGGATGGTCCAGATGGAGTCACTCGGATGATCTAGATCCCAGCAACCTGGGAGAAAAGTACTGTCAGAGATGGTTTAACAGGTGTGTTGGAATCAGATTACAGATGTCAGAGGAAGCTGACCACCCCCAGTGCTGGCCAGGCCTCAGCACATGTGCTTAAGGGCTTCGGAGTCGGAGGATCTGGAATTGGGCAAGTTGCTTAGCCTCTCTGAGTCTGTTTCTTTATCTTAAAAAATGGAGGAGGACTTCTCTGCTGGTCCAGCGGTTCGGGCTGCGTGCTCCCAGTGCAGGGGGCGTGGGTTCGATCCCCGGGTGGGGAAGTTCCGCATGCTGCGTGGCGAGGCCAAAACAATGGAGGACATGGTAGAACATGGTTGTGAAAATTAAAGGAGATAATGCATTTTAAAAGGCTAACATGGGGGCTTCCCTGGTGGCCAGTGGTTAAGAATCCGCCTGCCAATGCACGGGACACGGGTTTGAGCCCTGGTCCAGGAAGATCCCACATGCCGCAGAGCAACTAAGCCCGTGTGCCACAACTACTGAGCCCGCGTGCCACAACTACTGAAGCCCACGTGCCTAGAGCCCATGCTCTGCAACAAGAGAAACCACCGCAATGAGAAGCCCACACACCACAACAAAGAGCAGCCCCTGCTCACCACAACTAGAGAAAGCCCACACGCAGCAATGAAGACCCAACACAGCCAAAAATAAATTAATTAATTAATTTAAAAAAAAAGTCTAGCATGCCATAGACGTTCCATGAATGAAGACTATTCTTATTTTCTGACAGTCCTCCATGATTGCATGAGCTAAGTATTATTTATACTTGAGGAAACTGAAGGAAAGAGAAGTTTGGAAATTTGACCAAGGCCATGTTTCTAATATGCGATGAGAGCGGAACTGGAACTCGTGACTCTCTGATTCGCTCATTGGCGCTTCTCCTACTTTTATTCGGCCTCTTGTACTAAACTGCGTCTCCTCCGTGGAAGAGGCGAGGCTTGGGAACAGTGAAAGTGTCGTGCGCAGGGGGTGGCTCCCTGGATGAGCATTTGTCCAGCAACAGCATGAGGGGGTGATTCAGAGGAGACAAGAGGCTGGAAGCAGAGAGAAGTCCGGAGGTGAACACACACCGCCCGCTGCACCAAACCCCCAGCGAGAGAAGCTTCCCTCCGTGAATGGAAAGTAAGTCAAAGATTCCGGAGCTACCGTGGCACCTGAATGAATGAGATGATTGTGAAAGGGAAAGAAGCAAAAACGGGGCCAGGGTTGCGAGCCTCGGAAGACGCGGGGCACAGGTCCGGGGTGTGGGGAGGAAGAAGGATGGGCTTGGGTTTAGATAGACAGAGCTTCCCCAGGTAACTGGAAGTGCGGGTCGGCGCCCAGAGACTTGTCCAGCAGCGACACGTGGGTGAGAGTCGGTGCTGAGAGAGCCGCTGGGGAAAGGCTGGAGAAACGGCAAGGAGGGGGAGAGGGACGGGAGGGGCCCAGGGGGTGCAGGCCTGGCCGTGCACATAGGTGCCTGGATTATCTATGAAAGTTTAGAGTAATGTTTGTGAGAGTTCAGCTCTTCTCTCATTATACAACCTGCACCAATTCGTAAATTTTGCAGTCAGTAAATGAAGTTAGCCGTTTTGCAAACTAACCCTTAAGATAAATCATAATAATAAAATTGATCATCCTCAAGGAGCATTCCTCTACTTTGAAACAGTTTTGTTTCTGATCCTTACTTATATGAATTATCGTTGGCTTTTAGGCATTTTTATTTTTACAAGAACAACCAACGAACACTCAACTTGAACTTGAGACTTAGGCAGAACTTAACCTTGACTGGTATACTCGATCACAAAATTACTTTTTTTAATGTCCAGCCACCCCACCCAAAACAAACAATAGTTAAGAAAACCAGGCGAATGATTATGAATACATTGGCGGCAGGGAGGGTGAAGGAGGCTGCATTAAAAACAGAGGGCGGTGAGGACAGCGTACAGGCTTTGGTACTGAACCCCAGGAGATGAAACAACTTTAGAAAGTTGTTTTAAACTTATTAAAATTTCTTTAATAAATTTTGTAAATTTGTTTAGGGCAATGTCTAGAAACCATAAATGCCTTCCTTTCCTTCTTTTTTTTTTTTTTTTTGTAGGTTGGCACCAAAATTTCCTTCATGCCAACACCGAAAATTACAAATAGGAACTTAGAAAGAGGCAAGACATTATAATCCTGTCAAAATAGATCATGGTCTCGTCTTAGAGGGAAGGAGGGCAGGGGCTTTTTTCTACTAAGGAAAATGGAGAACAGGACATTTGGTCACTTTATAATTTCTAGGGCATCTTGGAGGGTGTAAATGCTTTAGATTTGCTGACTGTCCTCCCAAGAAGTGACAAAGGGAACCCAACTCTGCCCAGTGCCCTCGAGCTGTTGGGAGAATTCAGTCGACTCAAGGTGGCCAGGCTGTGGTCCCCCCTCCCCTGTGCAGAGGTCGGGGTCCCCCACGGGGAACGTCTGGAGATGCCTACATACCTAAACATGCCTCCGCCAGTCCAGCTCTGGGTCTCTCTTTCGGTAATAGAACACGCCCCTCCCAGCTGCTGGGACCCAGTCACAACTTTAAGCATGTCAGTGTTTGGCCTGTCCGTTGCAGAGATCAGCTGTGTGGACCGTGAGAGGGAGGTCTGTAGACAGCGCCTCAGGGTTTTCCTGCCGCTGGTGTCTTAGAAGCGATGCCACTCCTCTGCCAGACGCACCAGCTAAAAGCAAACTGAGAAATGCCAGGAGCGATCAGGAGCTTGATTTTCAAATGCTTATCATTCTCCTGCTGATAGGATGCGCTTTGTTCCCAGAAATGTATGTAAAACGGGGAGTAGCACTTATCTTCCTCTGAAAGGAGTCTTTGGACCAAAAATAAGTAGAGTCTGATTTCAGATTAGCTTCACTGTAATACCATCTAAATAATTCCATTTTATGCCGTTAGATTTTATACTGTAATGCCGACTTGGTGGTAATGGTTTTTACCTGTGATTATGCCTCTGAGGGTAGTTGAATTTTGCATTATACCTTCTGACCACAGAGAAGAGAAAGTATAATTCTACTGTGTCTTCAGACCACTTATTAACTATTTTATTGCTGCAACTGTCATTCACAATACTTTATAAGAGCTTGTATTGATGGACAAATTCAATTTCTAACACTGATCAGAATGGCCTTTAGGCTAGCCACATAAATGCTGTGTGCCGTAGGTTCACCATCAAGATAAATAGACAAGGAAAAATGACTATAGGATTATCAAATTAGCGGTGCAATTAAGATATAGAATAGAAGTCACAATGCAGAAATCACTTAGGCCATCTTGAAAAGAGAAATGCCACCTGCAGCTACAGTAAACAGCCCTTCACTTTCAACAGCCTGTCTGGGTACCAGCCCTGCTTCATCCTCCTCTCTTAACCTGGTTAAGACCCCGCTAACCCTCAAAACGCAGCCTAACTCAGCTGCATGTACGGTCTACCCATTCAAGGTCAAGGTGGCTAGCGGTTCCTCTGACTCCATTTGCAACTTAGAAAAGATAGATCTTTTTGGCAAGACTTCATTTTAAAAAATTCATCAAGTACTAAAATGTTCCCATGCTTCAGTGTTTCTAAGAAAAGCAAATGTGATGGGCAGATTCTGGAATGGACAAAAGGAAAGAAAGGCCATAGTTTTAGAAATAAAGCATTTCAGCAAAAGGAAGACATCCTATTTAATTGTAAGCACAATTTTGAAGAACACAAAAAATGTTTGAGGTATGTATAGAGCCAATTCCTCGGTTATAAAAGAATGTGATAGGCTCGTTTGTAAAGCAGGAAGAAACTTGACCTAATCAGAGGCAATGAATCCGTGTGCCTCCGAATAAGCAGTAATTTGGGTAAAAGAACGGCTTGCCTCCTAAACACATAAGAATAGGAAAAGGCCTTTTCAGCGCCACCACAGCAGGTTCAGCACTTCCGGAGACGACCTTGGGTTGAGGTCAAAGTACAGGAGAACGCTTTAAGAACCTATTCAGAAGCGTCAAAGAACTACACAGAGAAGTTCGTGAAAGGGAGCAACAGAATCCGCTCTCCCCGAGCAGTTACCCATCAATGGGTTTTACACCATTTACACAGTTACTATTCTCTAGAGACGACCCAAATTTTGAACACAGTTCCAAGGCCCTTGGAGCAATGAAAAATGTTGACACAAAGATGCCTTTTTTCTGTCCAACATCATTGGACTCATATTTTAAGAAAACTCATCCAACTCCGCCCATGAAGAAAAGCCTTCAGGGCTTCCCTGGTGGTGCAATGGTTGAGAATCCACCTACCAATGCAGGGGACACGGGTTCCAGCCCTGGTCTGGGAAGATCCCACATGCCGCGGAGCAACTAAGCCTGTGCGCCACAGCTACTGAGCCTGCGCTTTAGAGCCTGCGAGCCACAACTACTGAGCCCGTGTGCTGCAGCTACTGAGGCCCGCGCGCCTAGAGCCCGTGCTCCGCAACAAGAGAAGCCACCGCAACGAGAAGCCCGCGCACCGCGGCGAAGAGTAGCCCCCCACTCGCCGCAACTAGAGAAAGCCCACGTGCAGCTACGAAGACCCAACGCAGCCAAGAACTAATTAATTAATTAAATTTTTTTAAAAAAGAAAAAAAATTCCTTTGAAGAAAAGCCTTCAGAAAGGAACATCTATGATTCAGTGTTCAATTCGATTGAGTTTTTCTGAGATCAAAAGTGATTGTTCTGAGACCAAAATCAGCTACAAGTGACCAGATTAGGTCCAGAACCCAAGTTTTTGGTTTCAAAGCCCACCCTTTGCCCCCTCTTGCTGGTTCTCCCCCCCCCATCCACAGCACACTGGGAGCATTAGAAACACTAATTTAACTTCGTGCTGAGATGAAACAAGCCTTTTTCCTTTTCACAATGGTTGCGCTTGGCCAACGTCCATTTACTGGTTCCTTCGGTACTTTGCGTGTCTCGTGATCTAGAAAGGCTAAAAAGTCTAGCCCTTATTCGTCCTGGGAACAGTGTCTGTTTAAAAATGTGCTATAAGGCATCAAAGCTTCATCTCATAAACCATCTGATAAGACATTTTACAGGAGAACAACGCTTGCCCAAGAGCGTTCCGTACGAGAGCCCGCTCTTCGGCAAGAGTGTGAAAAATGGTGAGGGAGCTGGGAGAGGGGACTCCTGGCACTGCTTCAGATGCTCCCCGGTCTCAAGCTGCCCCCGTCCATACCTGGGCCCTCGGCCTCCTCTCTCTTCTCTAGGGAGACGGTCTTCTGGGCGGTGGGCAAAGGGTCCGTGAGGGAGCTGCCGCCTTCGAACCTCAGCTGTTGCTAAAATCAAATAAGGAAAAATCCTTTCTGTCTGGAATTTCATTTCCTTCTCGTCATTTGCATGGATAGAGGAGCCATCTGCGGTTGACCTTCCCATCCCTGTGGAGCTAGCGGGTCCTCATTCCTGCAGGTCTTTGAGCAGTGGTGTCAGGGAAGCAGGAGGGAGAATGAGAGTTTGCATAGTGTAAGCCTGTGGTTGGTACCTCGTGGGCCCTTTGTGACTGCAAGATGCTGTGACAGAATCTCAGGGTGCAGATAAGCAGCTATACTTGGGCAAGAGAAGGGAACAGTGGGAAGCGGCCAGACAGACCCTTGGCGCCCAGCCACGTGCTGCGCGTGGAGACGGGATGAAAACTGGATGCCTTCAGAAAGACTCTGACGCATAAGGGTCTGGCTTTGCCGTTGCTGGAGTCTCTGGGTTTCCATTTGGAGAGGATGGACACGCAGCTGAGGGCTGTAAACGGAGTGTTGCTGGTCCCAGGGCAGCCCGAGCGATCCCTCGAGAAGGAAAGAAGCAGAACCTCCTGTTTTCCAAGCTCGGGTCTCCCTGTCACTGAAGATGGATTCAAAATGTCACATCTCACTTTTTGCTTGAAATAAAATGCTCCAAGATAGCATAATATGCAAATCATATCTCAGGGGCTAGCAGCTTCCGGACCCCTCAGGGCTCATCAGGAGGCAGGGTTACTTCAGAATAAGCCAGAAGCCCTCATCTCTTCCGTAGTTAGCACATAGGTTGAAAAAAGGGGGCTCGAGAGCGCTGGCTGTGTTTACTCTGAAGCAACCTAAAACATGCCAGCTGTGAGCTGAAAATGTTCGTGCACGGATCAATGCTAATGGGAAATCATCTGTGTTCTGAGGGCAAGCCACTTCGACAGGCGTTTCTCCCTGAATGCTCACAGCCCTTCTGTGAGCTGAGATGTCACCGGCTCTTCCTTACAGATGGAGAAATGAGGCTGCCAGGCTGTTTGCCAAGAAGAAACGATCCTGGTGGTAGAACAGGGACTCCAACCCAGGCCTGTCTGGTGAGGACCTTTCCCAACCCGGAGAGAGTGGTCAGTGGGCCTCACATTAGGATCGTCTGAGAAGCTTTTAAGACACACCCAGGCCCGTTGCCCACCCAGAACAATTAGATATAATGCTCGGACCGGGGCTGGAGCCTGCGAACGAGAGCAGGAAGACTGGCCTGGATTATTCTAACACACGGCCCGGACACGAACCACTGCTGAAGGACCTCCCAATCCCAGACCTGAAAGAGACGAGAATCCCCTGGGACGAGAGGTCCCCCCGCCATGTGCCAGGGCGCACCGCTAGATGAGGGTGCTGTTGGGCTCTGAAGCGCTGTCTGTGGGATGGAAGTGGGGTGAGGTTCCCGATGAACGTGGAGGAGACGCACCGCCGTGCCAGCGCCTGCTCGTGGGGAATCGGTGCGTGGAGGCGGGGCCGGTGAGCTTGTCCGTCTGGCTGCCCGCTCACTGCTTCAAAGCCAGTGCCGACCAGGGGATCCCGCGGGCTGCCAGGCGGTGTCGTCCTCCCTGCAGATACCTTTATGTCACCCATGAGCCCTCGCACTGGGAACGAATCACACGTGCCCGCGGGTCTGCTTCTTGCAGCCTGCGGCTTCCCCAGAGCAACCCCCCCCCCCCCCGTCACCAGGCCCCGTGCAGCGCCTCTGCCAGCCCTGGTGCCAGCAGGGCGGCAAGGGCACTGTCCTCAGAGTCCCTGCCCGCCCCCCTGCAGAGCCTCACTTAGGGGTAGCCTGGGGCTAGGGGTTGGGTGTGGAAACCTGCCTCAGGGTAGCTACAGGCTTACAGGCAGGAACACAAATACTGAGCCCATCTGGGGCCTTGCACCCCGTAAACGGTGATGGAAGCCCCGCTGACGAGGAGGAAGAGGCGTTTACTCTCCTGGTGTCCTGGCCCCTCCGCCACCCCGGTGTCTGGATGCCGTTTCTTAGGAAAACATGCAAAAGCACCGAGTGCACGGAAAGGGACACGCCCACTGCCTGTGGAGGGACACGCCCACTGCCTGTGGAGGGACACGTCCACTGCCTGTGGAGGGCAGCCTGCAGCCACACTTTTCCTGATCCCCCCCTTCACCCACAGCTCATCTAGGCTGCTTCATCCCCAGGCAGGGGACGATGGGGGCCGAGGAACCTGCTCTTCCTAACAGCCCACCTGGCCTGGGAAGTGAGGAGGGGAAGGAAGCCCGAAGCCCGAGGGGCCTCACATGCTGGTCCCACCTCTCCTCGCTCGGCCGTCCTGAGAGCCGCCTTGGGCGCGTGGGTTTCATCCAGTCTCCCGCGTGATGGGGCCGGAGCGCCTACCTAGCACAGGGTGGTGCCGAGCCCAGCCGCACCCCATCGCCCTGATGTGTCACCCCTCCGAGGCAACGCGGTGCCCCAACCCAGACGAAACACTTAAGTCTCGAGTCCCAGGCTGAGCAGAAGGCTGGGGCAGGCAGGTTGGTGAAGCCTTTTATCAAAACCCCTACAAGTGAGTCCTGCAGGCAGTCCCCCCGCTTCCTTCCCCTTCAGAGCCCCCCCCCCCTCAGCTTTGTCCTCACCGCCACTCCAGTGCACATCCTCTCTCCAAATGTAAAGCACTTGAGGGTCCATCACCAGCTGTTTCCAGATCCTCTGGAGCGTTTCATAAACCAGTTCACTCAAATAAGGATCCCATTATACCGTGCTGATTCACTGTGTCTTCCTAATGACCAAAGAGACACGAGGTCGAGATGAAACTTTTCCAGTTCAACATCAATTGGACTTTTCAAACTTCATTTCAAAGTTCTGTTTTGAAGAAGCAGCAAATGTCGCATTAAATCTGCAACATATGTGGATGGTTCAGACGCATCGTCTTCCGAGGCGTCATCTCTCCTGGGTGACCTGAGAGTTGTGGTGGCTTCCCGGTAACAGTAAGTGGCCCTTGTCTTCACAGAGTTGGCCACGTGGCGGAACAGACGAGAGGCTGACCCTCCAGCCCACTTACGTGAGATTTAAGCCCCACTGTCTTGTTCCTCGGGGAATGAAGAGACACTGCCCACGGATCCCATGGACACAGAGTTCAAGGAATTCCATTCCAAGGGACCACAAAATGACAAGCGTCCCAGGCCCTTGTGTTTCTGTGGGGAAACAGAGGACAGAGATCTGTGGGGAAGTGGAGATCTGCAGACAGAAGACGCAGGGCTGGAGGCCTCTTGGGAGATCCTCAGGCCTGAGCCAGTTGGGATGGATGGGCTAGGGCTGCCATGTTGGACTTTATGAAGGAGGAATTTGCCCAAGTTCACAAAACCAGAAAATTGCAGAGCTGGACCTGCTCTGACCTGAAGCCGTGACCTTGGGGATTCATCTAGTCAGTTGAATTAGCGGGCAGCTGAAGTGCCTTTTCCTTTCATTTGTTAAAAAAACAAAGGGAAATTGGGACTTCCCTGGTGATTGCGTGGTAAAGAATCCGCCTTCTAGTGCGGGGAACACGGGTTCAATCCCTGGTCGGGGAACTAAGATCCCACGTGCCGCAGGGCAAGTAAGCCCACACGCCACGACTACTGAGCTTGCGCGCCTCAACGAGAGAGCCCATGTGCCACAACTACAGAGCCCACGCACCCTGGAACCTGCACACCACAACTAGAGAGAGAAAACCTGCTGCCACAACTAGAGAGAAGCCCGCATGAAGCTAAGACCCGACACAGCCAAAAACAAGTAAAGAAATAAAATAAGTATTTTTGTTTACAAAGGGAAATTAACAAACCGCTATTGTTATAGAAGGCCGACTTGGGCCCTGGAAGTGCAGACCAGGCACAGGCCCTGGAGACCAGCTCAGATGGGCAGGGATTTCTTGATGGAGAAGGTGTGAGGTATGAGGGAGAAAATGCAGGATGGCTCCAAAATGTTTGGTCTGAACAGCGAGAAGCACGCAGTTGCCCTTACATGAGATGGGAGAACACAGAGGACACGGGTTCGAGCCCTGGTCCAGGAAGATCCCACATGCCTCGGAGCAACTAAGCCCACGAGCCACAACTACTGAAGCCCGCGAGCCACAACTACTGAGCCTGCGCTCTAGAGCCCTCGAGCCACAACTACTGAGTCTGCGAGCCACAACTACTGAGCCTGCACTCTAGAGCCCGCGAGTCACAACTACTGAGCCTGCGCTCTAGAGCCCGTGAGCCACAACTACTGAGCCTGCACTCTAGAGCCTGTGCTCCACAATGAAGAGTAGCCCCTGCTCGCCACAACTAGAGAAAGCCCACGCACAGCAACAAGGACCCAATGCAGCCAAAAATTTAAAAAAAATTTTTTTAATTAAAAAAAGTTCCTCCCAGAGCTGGAGCTCATGACCACAGAATGGGAGCTGGGTGCCATGGCAGGGCCCTTATGTATTTGAAGATAAGGAAACAGAGACCAAATTGTGGGAGGAACTTACCCACTATCACACAGCCTGTTAGGGATAGACATAAGATTAGATGTAAAGTTTTTGATCTACTCTCTACCACGCAGCTACTTCCAAATGGGGATGAATCATCTTCCATAGGTTGCTGTGTTTCTGGGTGAAAAGGGGTTTTTTATTGTTGTTTTAAGGGCATGTTAAGTTCTTTGAGAGCAGGAACTCAGTTCAGGTCAACATCTGTTGACCTTTGATTTTGTGCAAGGTGCTTTGTTGGCCCTGGTGCCTCACAGAAGTATGGACGATGTGGTCTCTGTCCTGAAGGATCCCTGGTGTTTACCTCAATTCCCTGCCCCTACAGATGCTTAGGAAATTTCCAAATAGGAGTGGACCTGGCCATCTGCCTAGATGCCATCCTCCTTGGTTCCTCTGTACTCCCCACACAGAAACGTACACATACCCTAGGTGTTCCTACACCAGAGTCTTTACACCACAGTTTTTCTTATACCTTTGGACAAAGGAGGATGTTCATTGTATAAAGATTAGGGGATAAAAAGCATAAAGAGTGTGTTGTGTTCCAGTTCTCGTAATGGTGGAGCAGCTTGTATTGAACTAACTCTCTGGAAGAGATCAATGAAAAACTCTTGACAAAATCATTAAAAAAAGAAAACAGCAAGTATTTTTGGAATTTCCTGGAGGTCCAGTGGTTAGGACCCTGTGCTCTCACTGCCGAGGCCCCAGGTTTGATCCCTAGTCAGGGAACTAAGATCCTGCAAGCCACACAGCACAGCAAAAAAAAAAAAAAAAAAACTCTAATATTTGGAGAGACTAGAGAGTGGCCAAAATCAGGAATAATCTGGAGGTAGTCAACCTCTGAAAGAAGGAAGCAGAACGGGGACCCATAGTCTTGTTGTTTTCCCCCCGAGGGCAACCTCCAGTCTACAGGACCTGGGGAGACGAGAGCTCAAGCAGAAGCCCATACTCTTATTTCTTTGAGGCATCAGGAGACACAAGTGGGGCTGCCAGGGTGGCCAGAAATGGAGGAGAGATCTAGGAAAAGAGGGAGCCACAGATGGGGAACCTCGAAATCTGCAGATGAACTTATCTCCAACTCTTGACGGATCCCTGAGCGGTCAATGTGTGGAGAGACCCCAAGGAGCACAGAAAGCAACCGCTGGAAGATGCAAGTGTGGAGCGAGTGTCTCAGCACAGCTACCACAGGAGAGAGACAGGCTAGGGTGTGAGTCCCTTCAAGTCAGCTGTGATCGCCAAAGGAAGATAAAATCCAAGCTCTATAGTGTGTAAAGCGCAATGTCTAGTATCCAGTTTAAAAATTTCAGGACGTGAAGAGAAACAGAAAATATGATCTTAGTCAAAAGAAAAAACAATCAAAAGCCATTGACCCCAAAATGACTCAGATGTTGGGATTAGTAAACAACGACTTTAACGCAACTTTTATAATCTTGTTCAAGGACTTAAAGGAAAAGATAGTCACAATGAATTTAAAAATGGAGAATCTGAGAGGAGAGGTAGAAAAACAATTTTTTAATCAGAAATTCTAGAACTGAAAAGTGTATCTGAAATGAAAATTGTACTAGGTGAGCTTGACGACAGATTTGGAGAGAGTGAAGAAAGGTCAGTAAACTGAAAATTAGATCAACAGCATGTAATTTGAAGAGAACAAAAAGTATATTGCAAAAAACGAGTAAAGCTTCTGTGATTTCTGGAACAATAATGTGGGTTAGAAGATATGTGTAATTAGAAGCACAGGAGAGAGAGAATAAGGAAGAAAAAATATCGAAGAAATAATGGCTGAAAATTTGGTAAATATGGTGAAAACCATTAAGTTACGGATCAAAGAAATTCAGCAAATCCCAAGCAGAATAAACAGTACAAAGAAACCATAGCTAGGTACATAATAGACTATTGAAAACCAGATATAAAGAAAAATTCTTGAAAGCCACTGAAGAAAAAAGACATTACAACCGGGAAATGATGTTATGAATGAAAGCTAGCTTCTCATCAGAAACTCTGGGGACCAGAAGACAAGGGATCATCTCTGAAGTGCTGAAAAGGAAAGATGTGAGCATCCTTTCAGATTGCCCCTCCCTGTCTGCCTGGCCACTTCCACAGCGTGGCTTGGGAGCACTGGATGTGTGTGGTTAGTTCTATGCAGTGTTGTCACATCTGTGTCTATTTTGTTTCATTTTGTTGGATTTTTTTTTTCTAACAGATATTTATAGTCTGATTAAGAAGACCAAGGAAACATATAAGGAAAGTTTAGGGAATGTTTTTGGTTGGTTTTATTTAGCTTTTTCTTGTGGTATAATTTGCATACAGTAAAGAACACAAACTTTAAGTGTACAGCTAGATTAATTTTTATACATGTAATCATCACCCAGACGAAGACGTAAAACAAATCCATCACCTCGGAAGGTGCTCTCATGCCCCTTCCCACTCAGTACCCAGCAGCAGAGGTAATCACTAGTCTGACTTCTATCACCAAAGTTAATTTGCCTGTTTCACACTTCATATAAATGGAATACAGCATGCCCTCTTGTGCCTGGGTTCTGTTACTCAACAAGACCTCTGTGAGTTTTAGCTATGTTACTGTTTGTACTAGTACTCAATTCCTTTTCATTGCTGTGTAGTATTCCGTTGTATAAATACCCCCCAATCTATTTATCCTTTCACCTTCTGATGGATCTTTGGGTTCCAGTCTGGAGCGATTATGAACGTAACTACCATGAACATGATCGTACGTACCTTTTGGTGGACGTGTGCAATCATTTCCCCTAGACGTGTACCAGAAGTCGAATTACTGGGACATAGGACAGACGTAGGCTTAGCTTCGGGAGATATTGCTAAATGATTTTGCAAACTGGTTGAACCAATTTACACTCCTGTCAAAACGTACAGGAGTTCTCAGTGCTTCATGTGCCTGCAAACACACGTATTGTCAGTCTTTGAAATTTAAGCCATTCTGGGGGCCGTGTGGTGTTAACTCTTGTGGGTTTACTGATCATTTGCATTCCACTGGTGATTATGCTGTACCTGTTCGTCACCCCAGCGCTCAGCACGGACGGAGGCGCAGAGTAGGTCCTCGTGCTGGCGGGATTGAATTGTGGCCACTCTTCCCCAGCCTCCACCCTGTCTTGGCTTCACAGAGAGACCGTGCAGCAGACTTTTTCAGGAGTCAGAATGGGAAACTGGGGGGAAATAAAAGTACCCCCTGCCTTCAGGCTCTGCCTTTAGAATAGGGACAATGTGTCTGCGTCTTCCTTGCAAGGGACCTAGAATTGGGCGTTGTCCTGTGGTTCTTCACGACTTCCCTGTACAGTGAGATCACGCAGGACTCTAGCCCTGTAAGTCAGCCGTGAGAAGGAAAGTGGTGTCCAAGTTCATCGTCTCAAGACAGTAGCACGGCTGAGGTGAGAACTCAGGTCCCCTGGCTGAACCTAAACCCCAAGACAGTAGCACGGCTAAGGTGAGAACTCAGGTCCCCTGGCTCAACCTAAACCCCAGGCTGGTCTCCTGAGACACAGAGCCCAAGGCGAGTTGCACCTGATGCCCCCGAGACACCGCGCACTCGATACTGCTGTGCTGGGGACGGTAGCCCTTTGCCAGGGGGCAGATGCGTGGGGAGCAGCTGCCTTGGCCTCGGCCCTGGATGGGAAAGACTTGCTTCTCATCCCCACCTAGATATTAATCACGCCGCAGACTGCCAGCCTGCTCCCAGCTGCATTCCTTGACGGCGCATGTTTTAATAAGGCCCGAGCACTCCCGGCAGGCTGGAATTCGCTGTGCGGCTCCACCAGACAGGATTACAGAGGGGCTTTTCTTCGCTGCACCGGGCCTGGGAGCGGGTGTGCATTTCTGCCCAGGCACAGCATCTCCAAGGAGGCTTTCACTTTCTAAGAAGGATGCTACCCACTGAGCTATTCAAAGTGGGTAAATGAGAAAATGGGTTAATAAAATACACGCTAGCGAAAAAGAAAATAAGATTAAGGGCTGATGTTTGGGCGGAGAGTGCTTTTCTGGGCTCCAGGAAAAACAGAACAAGATTTTTTTTTTTTCGGCCCAAAGGACGTCATGCCCAGAACACCACCACTAATCCAATTTTCCTGTCCTAACAAGTATTTTATCAACACCCTTTTAAAAGTTCAGTTCTCATACTGACGAGCCACTAGTTCCACTTTGTAGATATATTTTCAATTTCTTTGGCGGAACTGACTATACAATGCTGATTTGCCCTGAGGCAAGGGTAAGGGGGTACATTTGATATCATCTTTCTACACAAGCACGGTTTGAGGGCTTCTCACTTTTAATGGCCCCAAAACCTGTGAGCTACTTACAGTCACTCAGGTAGTGCGGCCACTATTAAGGGAGCAGCCGGCACCGGGTGCCTGGCGCTCCCCAACCTGCTCAGAGTTAACCTTGTTCGGTGACTAGGCAGGGATCTTTTCTCTCCTGAATCAGGAAAGGGGGAAGGGAAGACACAGGGAAGCTAAGAACTGAGGGTTTCATCAGTTAAGACTCTTTCCCAAACTTTCAAGCCGAAAAGGTTTTTGAAGAGTTTCAAGCATGTTTTTGCAAGCCGTGAAAAAAGAAGAAGAAAGGTTAAATCTAAAAATTGCAGTTTGGCAGGCAGTATTCCCTGAACTCAATGCATTGCTTGTGGTATTTTTGAAAAAAGAAAAGAATTTCGCTTTGAAAATGTCATACTCCAAAGAAGTGTTTATAAGTTATTTGTAGGGGAGTTGACTCCGATTTGGTTGAATGGGTGAAGAGTCTGCCTTTAAAGATATTTCAAACTGTTCCAAACAGTCTCTCTCCTGTTTTTTTTTTTTAAAACAACAGAAGACCTACCAGTAAATCAGGGTAGGAGGAGAGACATTTCCATCTCAATGGAGAAATAATAATTACAAAAATGTTAAGACACTAAGGCTCATGCCTGATCGTCTTCTCAAAAGATCTGGAAACGGCTGCGGTTCTGCTGGGCCCACAGATCCCCCCAGATGTGAAGCCAGCATTAGGGTGACTTATTGGAACTTCAGGGAGGAGTTGCCACCATGCCGTCCATGAATGTTCTAGAAAAAGCACTCTGCCTCTCTTTATTCTTCCGCCTCAAACAGCCTGCCTTCCTCCTGCCCTTTGGGGGCTACTCAGAGCAGGGAGGAAGTGCTGTCATGTCCCCGACTTGTCTCCTTGGCGTCCGGGACAGGCGTGGCATCCAGGCAGTTCTGACAGGCAGCCTGCCAGAAACGGGCGGCACCAACCCGGCGAAGCTCTCGCAAGCGGGGAGCGGGCTTTTGATAACGGGGCGGGGGAACATCTGTATGTGAAAGGCAGGTGATGTGGCAGGACATGGTCAGGACAGATGGCGAGGACCCCTGTGACTGCTCTGAAGCGACACTGTGCTTATCCAGAGCTATGGCGGCTACCTGGTCTTTTCCACATGGAGCGTGGTACTTACGTTTTTGCTGAAAGAGACCTTGGAGAGGATCTAGTCCAACCCCTCACTTTACGGAGGAAGAAACTTAAGAATTTCAGTGTCTTGACCAAGGCCACAGGGCTAACCAGTGATGAGTATGACTGAGCTGCTCAGACGGCCCTGACACAAGGTGAGCACTAGAATAGATGCAAGCGCAGGCGGCCTCCGTATTCTCAGGTTCCACACCCTCGGAGTCAACAGACTGAGGCTTCGAACCCGCGAAAATGGAACCCGCGAATACGGAACCCGCGACTACGGAGGCCCGCCTGTACTCTGCCATTAAAAGTGAGGGATTTGAGCGCCCTGGGATGTTGGTGTGCGCACGGGGTCCTGGAACCAATCCCCCACCGGCACTGAAGGACTCTGGTCCTCTCTTCACTCCTCTCCAGTAGGACTTCAGTCTCAGCACAGTGCCCACCACACACAGTAGGTGCTCAGTGAGTGGTCGTAGAAACACGTACGTGCACAGCCTCATTAGGTCACCTGCGCACGACTCCTTCCGAGAGCAAAGGTCGAGGCAGGGGCATGAAACAGCGGGTTCTGGCAAAGATCACCGTAAACCGAATCCTGTTTTCCCACTGACTTCTTCTGCTGTCGTCCTGGTGGGGATGGGAACCTCTCTGACTGATCAAACACCAAGGCCGTGGCTTTGATCTCCTCTAGCCCCGTCCTATTTTCCTCGTGCCGGCATTAGCGATCTGGCCCTGGTCAGTCGTACGTTTGTGATGGGCCGCGGAGCCCAGACGAGATAACGAGGGTGGATGGACACAGATTCGTCACAGTGCTGGGCGAGCAGAGCCACTCGTAGGGTCACAGTCCGCTGGGAAGGGGTGCTGTGGCCTGTCGCCAGCAGTTTGAGAACTTGGTAGCATTCGACTCTTCCCAAGTTAAGACTGTCTCCTTCACCTTCATCTCCTCTTCTGTAGCTTCTGGGTTTGGGGTCCCAACCCCCGGGCGGCGGTACCTGTCCGCGGCCTGTTAGGACCCGGGCCGCACAGCAGGAGGTGAGTGGCGGCCGAGTGAGTGAAGCTTTGTCTGTATTTACAGCCGCTCCCCATTGCATTACCGCCTGAGCTCCACCTCCTGTCTGCGTTATGGCGAGGGGCATAATTATTTCATTATATGTTACAATGTAATAATAATAGAAATAAAGTGCACAGTAAATGCAGCGCGCTCGCATCATCCCGAAACCATCCCCCCGCCCCCGTCCGTGGAAGAACTGTCTTCCACGAAACCGGTCCCTGGTGCCAGAAAGGTTGGGAACCGCTGCTCAAGGGCCAAGGATCCCCAGCTCAGAACCTCCTTCTCCCGGCCCTTCGGCTGATTGCCGACAGTGTCTAATAGAATCGGGTTGCGCTTCCAGGCTTGACCAGTAGGTGTCCCTGTTTAACACGTGTTGGGCTTCACCCTGGGCCTGAAAGTTTGCCCCGTGCTTGAGCAAACCCAGTGCGCCTCCGGTCTGGGCAGCCCTGCAAGATGGCGCTTGTGTGAAGCAAGGGCCACTGTGGCTCTCCTCGTCCTGCCGCCCCTCCCGACCGAGCAAGTCTGCGGTGGTCCGAGTGGCAGCCACGACCCCTCGGCGCTGCCCGTCTGTTCCAGGCAGCGTGCCAGGACCTGGGGGTGCAGAGGGAGACGCAGTCCCCACTCTCAAGAAGCTCCACGAAATGCACCATCTTTCCTGGGTCTGTGCACACAGAACGACAACGCCCGGAGGAATTCTGATTGCCGAGTGCCTGCGACAGGGAGCCAGAGACACCGCCCTGCCTCTGACGATCACGGTGGTCCTGAGACAGGGTCCCGCCCCGCCCCGCCCACCTTGCAGACGAGGAAGTCGAGGCACAGAGCGGTTGGGAAAGTTGTCCTCGGCCGGTACGAGGCAGCGCGCGCTGTAGA